>NC_042997.1:63774189-63799189 GCF_006345805.1 Octopus sinensis
AGGGACTTTAATTATTTTGTCTGTAGCTATCTTGCATGCGTTGCTTATTTTTTCACTTTTGTGGATCTTAGGTATACCGTAGAATTGGCTAGATTCCAGATAAAAATTGGCACAGATCCCAGATAAAAATTCCCCAAAACAGAAAAATAGCTTTTAGCCAACACATAGATACTTGCGCCAACAAAAAAAACACCAAACTTCAGGATTTTCCCCCTCTACCAATTTAGGGACGATACAACCTCGAGACAACGAATAAGTAAAGAAAATCTCTTTATTACAAAATACAAGCCACTTCTTAACGGGTCTACGACAAACAATTAATATACCTCAACTTTAGAATAAAAGAAATATATACACACACAAATATTACACTCCATAGAATCCATTACTAATCAGCCCCATCACAGCTATACTTTCACCCATTCATATTCTCCCTTCTCTGTTTTTATCTTCTTCTTCTTCCTCTTCTTCTTCATCATCATCATTATCATCATCATCGTCGTCATCATCATCACCACCATCATCACCATCATCTTCTCCTTCTCCTCCTTCTTCTTCTTCTTCTTCTTCTTCTTCATCATCATCATCATCAACATCGTCATCTTCTTCTTCTTCTACTTCTCCACCTTCCACCCCTTAACCTTGTCACTAATGTCTTTTAGTATAACGCCTACGCAAATTCCATAAACAATTCCTGAATTGAACTGCGACTGCTGTCAGCCACTGACCATTCAAAATACGACCATCAAGGCATTCCCAGATTTCCCCACCCCCTCTCCACATCAGCCTCCTTATTCTTCACCTACCCTACCAAGAACTCACAACGACCTCGAACACACAAGTGCAAACAAGGGAGTCAGAGAAAGGCAGAATGCTACTTATGTCTGAACACTACTATAGAAATATTCTTTTAAAAAAACTTTTCTTATAAATTTTCTAAATTTAATTATTTAATCGTTACAGTTGAAAAAGTCTCAAAATGACCGAAACCGGTACTGAAAGATTCACTATAAAATTATCTTAGCATTTTCTATTTTTGACTTGTTTTTTCATATATATATATATATATATAGTGTTATCTCATAAGTAATGCGCTTTTTATATAATTCTTTTATTTTTCAAAGTTAAGATAAACAAAGTTCTTTTTTAATGTAAAATATACTTCCTTTATTTTGTACACTGCTCTTCCCTCTATCTGGTAGATTTCCAAGGCCCCTTTTCCAAAATTCCCTTATACGTAACGAAAAATACTCCTCCAGGACTGTTCGGACTTCGTCTACAGAATTCATATTTTTTCCATCGAAATGGCTTCGAAGACTGGAATAAATGATCATCAGATGGGACAATGTCCGGTTAATATGGTGGGTGGGGAATCGTTTCCCATTGAAACTGATCCAGCCATTGGAATGTCATCCTCATTGCACGTGGACTTTCGTCTTGAAACCCAAAGATGGTTGTTTATTTTCTGGCGCCGACGTAAGCTGCTCAAGCTGCTCGCATTATATCTCCATTGTTATCGTTTGGTTTGAGTTTAAAAGCTCAAAGTGAAATAAGCTTTTTATATCTCACCAAACAGATAATAACTCCTTGCGTAGGTGAAAAACCTCTTTAACCTAGAGTGCCGGTGTTTCTCTTTTCCCTACCCACTGTCTTTGGCGCTTGACATTTGTATAGAGAACCCATTTCTCGTTACCAGTCACTGTTCAGTCCACAAAGGATTCATTTGTGAAACGTGACAGCAAAGAAGAGCAAACATTCACTCTCTGCGCCTGGTTAGATTGGCAAAGTTTGTGAGGAACCCATTGACGCAATTTGCTTTCCCTGAAATTGGATTTCTATCCACATTCATGGTAACGCTAGTTAGTAACCACGAGCTAGACTTAAATTTTCACAGGTTATCGAAATTCCATATAAAAAAAAAACCTACAGACTTCGACGCCAATAAATTATCATTGTTCCTGAACGTTGCTTTTTATACCTACCACAGACTACTCCAATCTTACAAACCTCATACGCCTGTATCCTTGGATCTTGCGAATGTATATGTACAATCACACACAATATTCACTTATCATACTTATAGTTTCAGTGCAGACGAAGGGGAAATAAATATCCTACAAAATTATTTTTAAATATATTAAACAGTTACTAGGTAAATGCCAACTTGGAATATGAATTTGTTCAATATGCAGGATTGAACGTATAAAATTGGGTAAGCGATTAGTACCCCATGTAAACATACCTGTTTCCATGTGCGGTAACGACTGAAAACATGTCTAAACGTCAAGAATATTGAAGAGACAAGAACGTGAGCTGCAGTCAAAATTGCCATTGAAATTAATAATCAATACCTAATTTAAATTGCTGTAATTGCAATAGCTGTTGTTAGTCTTATCTCATCAATTTCAAACTGGTACTTGCAATTGTATGCTGCTTTTCAACACCATTTCTGCTCATGAAGAGTAATATGTTTTTCAATATGAGTAATATGTTTTTCATATATCAATACCCACTTTTGGATATAGATATATGATAAGTTGTGGACAGACAAGTAATTGGTTTAAAAGTTTATATTTCTGCCATTTTGTGATTCGGGAAATGGTTATTTATCATACCGTTACGAAGAACGGAATATTTTTCTCGTGGCTTACGATGTCAATTTCACCTTAGGTGATATTTGAAACTTAGCAATAATATTTGGATTGCAATCTATCGTTGAGATTTCCATTAAAGTGCTAATGAAGTAAAGGTTATTATAAATCTTAAACAACATAAAAATAATCTCACAGTTGTTCAGAAGTCTTGATATGCAAAACACACATGCACACACGCATGCATACACACACACACACACACATACACACACACACACACACACACACATACACACACACAATCATCTCTTCCATGCGTCAGCTTTTTACGAATCTTAGAACAACAAACTAATTTTGCGAAAGCTCTTTATTCAAAGAAAAGAACAACGGAAGACAAAATTAGTCTGGCTGTTTCGTGGCGCAGTGGAGTAGGCGTTAACAACCTACTTGCACACACCACAACAACCAGTACGAACACCACATCTATCGCTGGTCCCACAAGTACACCAAATCTTACCCACGCAATAAAAATGTACTTAACTCTTAAATGTTTTATTAGCAACCGAAGGAATCTTTGTAAAGAATATTAATTTTTACATCCAACTTAACTAAGATGCAATATGAAAACCCCATAAATTACAGCAATTGTTCTGAAAAAATCATCTCGTTTAGACGTAAAAGGATAAGAAGTACAGATTATATTGGCAGACGAATATCTTCCAGAAATAACTAATGTATACATAGCCACTGCAACACCAGCTACTATTTAGTCAGAGTTAAATTATATCAGTTTGACGAAATCTGGTCTAGCATTCAGTTTTGTGTGTCTATTGCTGCTGATGCGAACCCACGTTGAAATCTCGTGATACAGTAATCCTATAAAATCCGGTGCAGACGAAATTCTTCTGCCGATATAATCTATGCTTTTTAGTAATATTACTTTTTTGCGAGATAAATTCTCTGGTTCATTACTGTGGTTCATGGCATTTTCATTGCACACACTCGTTAAATTGGATGTACAAACTAAATCCTTAGTCGCAGCAATGATAATATGAAGCCACAAATCTAGATACCAGCAGACAACAAAAGCACAGGAAAAAATGACGAAAATAAGAGTTTAACATACAAAACTCAAATCCCATCAACTACCCATTGCAAATAGAAACAACAATACATTTCAAAATGCAAAGATAAAATGCAAACGTAAAGGGAGGGCATAGAACAGTTACATCCAATAACCCCAAGCAACCGATTCTTAACAAACGACAAATTTCCACGGACTGCCGGAAATTTCAAATTCATAACAGACAAAAAATATATGACAGAAAATAATGAAAGAGCGAAAGAGCTGTCGGAGGAAACACATTCAAGTGCCTAGAAGAACAAGTTATCCATTATTTCTAAAATTTTAAGTGGATTCTTGGAGTTTTTCACTTTCTTCTCTCTGGAAACAACGCCGTATTTGAGAATGGGATGGTTAAAGGTACGTGGCCTGGATCGGCTTAAAGCGAAATTATTGTTTCAGCTATAACAAGTGACTAATAGAGAAGAACAATGAGACAAGAATTCTAACGATTGCAAGGAGTTCGTAACGGAAAAGCTTATTCTTCTCACTCTGATCCGAAAGCTGATGGTACAGGACGTGAATGAAAGGGAAAGCTGTACCTTCAGTCTATTCGTCGACCAGGGAAAAATTTCCTCAAGCATCTAGAAGTGTTCTTGAAAATATTGTGTTACTGGATGTAGTAGAAGGCAAACATTTTAAACCGAGCACTGACGTTGTATGAATTTAACCGATAGTAGACGGTTTATAGGAGATTCACAATCTTTCCCAGATCCTTCCAACTGTCTGACATCTATTCATATACAGCAACAGTACCGGATCAGTCAGATCGTACGTACATATGTGTATGTGTGTGTGCGTGCGTGTATGTATGTGTGTGCGTGGATGTATTGGGCAGAATACGCTTGCCGAAGGTGCCTCACAGTGAGATTGGACGTTTGAGCAAGAACACAGGGGCTCACATATTGAGGAAGAGTATAACTGACACTTATTAGATACGTGTTTTATTTACCTAAAATTATGAAAATGAAAGTCAACCTTCATAAAATTAGAGTTCCGAATAGAAAAGTAGGGGTATACTGTAAGGCTCCCATACCTCTATCGATTCGGTCATCAACCATTTTTGAGATTTAGAAAATATTAAACTCAGGTTCCATTTTATTGATTATCAACCCACCTTCAAAACCTTCGCAAAATCCCACACATGCATTTTATATATTATTCGTGATTGTACTATTTGAGTTTGTATTTGTTATTTTTGCTATTTTTAGTACAAAGAACAACTAGATCTGTAATCTCTCATTCATTGCACTTCGTGATCCAGACTCATCGTCTTGCTTATATCAGTTTTACCTTTCGTGCATCGTCAATGCTCTTGAGAAAGGTTTGAAAGTGAAAAAAATTTCTCATCTACTAGACCGCTTTTGTATATGAAATCAGTATTCTACTAACAGGAATAATGTATGACAAAAATAATTATCAATATCAATGGAAGTCATTAACACTGAGAGATGGAAAGAGTGTACATAATCTGATGAAATAGCTGGCTTATGGTGAAGTGGGATATACAGTTAAATGAGAGAGACAAGGAAAGAAAGAAAATGATAGGAGGCGAAAAAGTGATTAATTTGGAGAAGAAGAACATGAAGATTGCCGGGAAGGAAAAGAAAACAAGGAGTAAATTAATTTAAATTATGAAAGAAACAGTCTGAGAATCCATCAGTAGCAGATGTAAGAGATATGGAAGAGCCATGAAAAGAATAAATAACGAAACAGGAATAAATTGGATAAAGTTAGCAGTATATGGGGAATTGGAAAACAAATGATGTATTTCTTCTGTTAGGACAGAAAATGATAACTGACATAGAAGGTGATCTAGAGGAATTTGAGAGGAATCGCTAATTTGTCAAAACAAAAAATGAAAAGGAAAAAAATTAGGAAAGAAAAAATCTTTAAATTTTAAATTTGAGTTTGTCCTTTTGAAATTATTTAAGATAATCGATATAAAACTGTATGAAAATTCTTTAAATTTAGTTTAGAGTAGACAGCCAAACATTTCATGTGTTTTCTCAATGAATGTAACCTAAAGTAGCTTGACAGACATTGTTTGTCCTTCAAATAATCAACCATTCCAATGTCGTCTACGCTTTGGAGGAGATCGTTTAAAAATTCCCCACACTTCTTTCTTGTATCGTGATATATTTCATTGGTACTCTAAGAAGTGATGATGTTATTTTTTCACCACTTTTGCCTTTGAAAAAAAGTTATTGTCCTACATAATTTTATGCATTTTTTATACCGAAATTCTTATTCACTATTAAAAAAAACATCTGTTTAAATCTTCATTCGATTCTGAGAATTTGATACATATAAAATACTTCATATTCCAGGATTTTTAATATTGTTACATATTTGTCATTATAAAATGACAGTGCGTTTGTTATAAAGCCTTGTGAATTAATGCAGTTAGATGGAGGAGACACCTACTCACCTAAAACCGAATCTGCATCTCCTGCTTTGCAGAAATCTGATGTAGCATTTTCCAGTTAGTGATTCTTATGAACGATAGGAAATATTTCCATTTTCCAAATATTGTTTTGGGATAGAAAGAGCAGCTTAGATTTATATTATACTGTCACAAATTTTGCAATGTAGGTGAAAGTTTTGAATTGATGGATTTGCATAGTTACTTTCCAATAAATTCTGCTCCACAGAGTTTAGTCTTTACCTTCATACTGACATATTCACCTTTTGAAACACGAGTCGCAAAATAACGGTGTTTATTAGTATATTAGCATAAATATATTAGCATAAGATTTAGAGATTATTGTTGATAGAAATTTAAGTGTAGTCTATTTTGCAAATGTAATTTTTCATTTAGGTACGTAAAAACACTGCACTTAAATTGTCAATGTAACGGGAAATAATAGCCGATAAACGTAAATTTCACTCACCAAGATACCACTTGGTAACGTAAGAGTATATCCAGCATGATCCTCGCAAAAGAAATAAACAAACACAAATTAAATTATTCACTTCAAATAATATTCGGCTACCTATGTCTGAAGAGCTAGTTTCGTATTAAAAGCCCACGAAACTTTAAGTTGTATGGAGCCAAATCGAAATGTTAGTGAATAATATATACATGTGTGTGTGTATGTGTGCGCGTGTGCGTGCGAGTATGTGTGTGAGTGTATGTATATATACGAAGGGTTACTGAAAGGTTTCTGGCTTTAAGGGTATTATAAAAGGCCTGGTTGGCAGCCCAACCTCCCGAGTTTTTTTACAGGGCTTTGTAAAAATGAAGGACCACTGCAATATGTGTGTGAATCTAAGGGGGAAATATGTTGAATAAAATCATAATTAACTGAATCTGCTGTACTTTCTTTTACCCAAAGCCAGGAACTTTCAATACAAATATCTTCTCATGCATATGAAAGAGAGAATTTTATAATGTGGTTTCTGTATATGTCACCTTAGTGTCGTGCACTAATACAGTGCGATATACAGTACCCAAGATCGGGGTAGACACCAACTATCTCCATTTGATGCATTCCCAAATACTCTGCCAACAACTGTAACTAATCCAAAACAACTCTAAACGAACTAGAACAACTTCTCAACAATTTGCTGCGATTCCACGAACTCACGAACGACAACTTTCGTCTTTCTGTGATTTCTCATTTCTCGCTCCCAGTCAAACACGCTACTATTTATACAAATTCAACTAGTCCATTCTCACACTGGGTGTCATGATTCCCGTCATAAAATAGAGAGAGAGAGAGAGAGAGAGAGAGAGAGAGAGTATTGAAAAAGATCCAAGCTCTAGACGTCTTGCAACTGATACACTAAGGAAAACATTGCTCGTTTTCCTCACATGGTGATTGAACATGGTATGACGAAGGTTTCTGCTAGGTGGGTGCCACGCCTTCTGATACTTCATCAAAAACGCCCCGAGTTGATCACATCACCGGAAAAATCTATTATAGTTTGAGCCAGAGCCTGCTAGTTTCTTTGAATACTTCCTAAATCAGAATGAGTTTTGGATTTATCACTTTGAGCCAGAGACAAAGAGACACTCTATGCAGTGGAATCACACCTCTTCACTTGTTCCAAAATACGCTAAGGTTGTTTTATTACGCAGAGTTCAGGTTTTGGGGATGCAAAAGGCATCGACTATTTTGAAATGGGCCACAACATCAATGGAGACTATTATGCTAACTTGCTGAGGTAGTTATGAAAGGTTATTAAGAACAAACGCCCTGGTTATCTGATGAAAGATGTTTTGCTCATTGATACTCTAGCACACTAGTTCGTGGTTTTAATGGCTGTTGTGCGTGGCTGTGGACCACCCACATAACTGGACCAGCCACATAATTTTTTTTAATTTACCTCCATTTTATTATTATGTGTTCCCCAACAAGCAAAAGCACTTTTGAGAACCAGTATTGCAGTGATGATGACGTCATATCTGCTGCTGAGGACCTTTATTACCAAATGGATGGAGGTTTCTTCCCTAGTGAGATCCAAACCTTGCAACACCAATCGAAGAAGTGTGTGAACCGCAAGGTGGAGTATATTGAAAAATTAACATCATTTGGTCATATTACATGAGGGAATTTTGGTCAGCCTATAGATATTTCAGTCGACCTCCATATAGACGTTTCCTTTTAAACAAGTGATATCAAGTGGTCTTCAATAAAAGTAAGATCACATCCTGTTGTAGTTTTGAAGCACGCTTTTTCTCTCTTCCATACCTAATTTAAAATGAATGATAATTTCGTGTTTTAATACACAAACCTCTTGTTATGTATGTAATCGCTCGAATCTAAATATTTGGCCTGTCAACTATATATCATTATCTCTAGCATTAGCTTATCGATTTAAGGTATTGCTTGCAGATAACTGAAACAAACAGTTACGCAGGTTTTTCTGGATATCATTGAAAAAATATTGTGACCCCCACTCCCTCTGCATACACAAAATCAGCAATATCTCTTATTTTATCGGTAGCAAAATATAACTTGAGTATAAGGGATAATAATATTAATACTTGTAAGATGTATTTGCCCAATAGAGATTACGTGTTTGCGTACATTGCTATAAATAAGCGATACTCTTAATCTTTTTTCAAACGAATCACTTGGCAAAGTATCAAAACTCACCGTTTTTAGCCTGCCACATCTCGATGCGTTTACAGATATTTTTGGTTACTCTGACACTTGGTGCCCTTCTTTAGTCGTTTAAGGAAACCGATGCATAAAGCAAAGCCTTTCTCTTTTTCCCAAAAACTTAAAATAAGAAACGGCCACGTTTCATTAATTGAAATGAAGGCAATTTAAAATGACAGCAAATACTGAAGTTTTATAATTCCAGTGCAAATAGTTGATATTTTGGCTATTCAAGCATTTCCAGAGAACATGAACTTCCAAATATCGTAAATCGATAATAAGCTACAGAAGATAAAGGTAAGTTAACGGCAACTAGTCACAACTACAATCAGGCAAACATTGAAGAACAAAAAATAAGCTCAAATCCAAATAAATAATATAGCGATATCAGATACGACCATTTGTAGCGATACCATAGCATTATTTACACTATTTTTCCATCCCCCTATCTCACTGCCTTTCTCTCTCTCTCTCTCTCTCTCTCTCTCTCTCTCTATCTATCTATCTATCTATCTATCTATCTATCTGCCTGTCTGTTTACCTACATCGATATCTACATTTAGTGTATGCGTGTGTGTATGCGCGTCTGACCCTATAGGTCGATTGAACTCTTCATTTATCTAGACTTTTGATTTTGCTTCTGCCTTGTCTTCTACACACACGCAACTCTAATATATATGTGCGTGTGTGCGTGTGTGTGTGTGTGCGTGAGTGAGAGGGAGAGTGTGTATAAGGAAAATAAGACAAGGTAGAAAATGGTAAAATAATTTTATCATCAAGAACATTTTAGCATCGGTTCAGTCACTGCGACTTTTTAAACTTACTGTAAAGTATGAAAAACAATTAAATTGTGGAAAAATTAAATGGAATGTTTTTTAAATATGTATCCATAGTTTTCAAGCGCAAGGGGCATATTCCATTTTGCTGTCTCTTGATATCTATATTAATATCTATATCTATCTATCTATCTATCTATCTATCTATCTATCTATCTATCTATCTATCTATCTATCTATCTATCTATCTATCTATCTATCTATCTATATATCTATATATATATATATATAGATAAGAAAGTTGGTTTGTGAAAGCACGTGGGTGAATATATAGAAAATAGTAAGGAGTGAAAAAACGAGTGAATATATATATATATATATATATACGATTAAAACACCTCCCGTCCAATGGACGGTGTTAAGTTGTCAATCATTTAAACCAAAGTTTCTCAAAACAACTTGTCCGACTGTCCCATAGACCTCCCCTTTGAGAAACACTGATTTAACTTAATATTGCACGATCAAGAAGCAACTAAATAGTCTTTTGTTTATAAAATTGAAATATTTTGACTACATTCACCTTGAAATAAAGCTCAAACGGTCTAGATTGAATACAATAGTATTTTCCTTTCACTAAAAATAAACTTTTGGGGGTTTAAAGCTCTAAGGAAACAAAAATCATTTATTAGCAAGAAAATAGTATTTTCTTCGTTGAATAAAAAGCAATCAGTGTTTTCGGTTCATTAAAATATAATTAAGTATGCCTTTATTTCAATTAAAATTTTTGATTTTGTTAAACGAAGTTAAGGCAAAAAAAAACTTTTTGAGAGACCAAATAACCTCTCCTTCATTCATGACAAGTTTGAAGAAAATATCTCTTTTGCATCTTACTTTTTTGTTCTCTTAAATATACTGCATTTTGTGGCATTATTTCAAGCCAGCCGGCTTTTTTGCGCAAACTTCACGCGCACATTTCTCGCGTATGCGTAGTATCGATCGCAACAGCTGATGTACTTGCGCGTACAAATGCACGTTTCTACGGCTTAATCAGTCGCATTCTCATCTGGAATCGCTTTTTGTAACTTCTACACGCCCTGATACCGTCGGTATCTACATATCAAATTTGAGCGCAATCGGATGGAGGATGCCCGAGATCCTAGAAGACACTCACAAACAGACAGAATGGATTTTATATAACACACACACACACATATATATATATATATATATATATATATGTATATATATGTCTGGCCAGCCACCAGTTCCGATCAATTTCTAGCCAATATATTATTAGAATGTTATAACATGCTATATGGATTATTAAGCCCCCCTGTGTCATCAATTATATTCGTGGCAAAATTCCAAATGATTTGAAGACCTATTATAGCAGTAGATGCGTCGAAATCCGCAGCCGATCCATTACAATTTTATTATTATTCGCAATGCACCGGTATCGGCTGTTTGTAACCGAACTACTTTCTTGTATGGAACGTTGCTACTAAACTGCCAATATTTTATTTATCTCAATGAAAGCATAAAATTATGTTTGATGGACCTCAATATCTCTCTAAATGTTTGATACAAAAAATTCTGCCTCAATTTGTAATAGAAAGATACTTATTTCATCATATTACAAAATTAAAAACTGTTGGTTATATATTTTCCTTGATAACACTACCAAAAGACGTAATATCCATGGCTTAATTACCCTTGATCTGAGATAAGCCTAATTAGTACTGATTTCCGACTAAACAGCAAAAGATTTGGGAGCCAATGTAAATGTTTCAAAGTGACAGCTTCGAATCTAATCTTCAAACAAAAACAAACTACATCAAACGCATACAACACATTGAATAATATAGACCTAGATACACAACAATAGGTGACCATATCTGGAATGCTTTTTGTATGTAGGTACAACAGGTTTAGCATAGACTAATGAACAACAACCACAAAGTCACAATACATTTGCTGTTGTTGTTTAGTCCTTTATCAACCTTAATTGATCTAACCTATAATCAAAAGTATCCCAGCTGTAAACATCTCTATTTTAAGACTAGTATATATGGTACTACATTTTAAAGTTTGCATCACATACCTAAAAATTGTATGGTGCGTTTTGAATGAAATACGGTTGCTATTTCTCGCAGAAGAACTACGGCATAAGAACTTCACCTACAGTGATCTTATAAAGTAGTTGCAAATCTAAAAGTTCATGACACTGAGCAATCAACAATTTATAAATGAATACATCAAGGTTCAATAATACGCTTGATTCTCTTGACACTAGGATATATCACTACTACGGGTACCTCAAGATACTGTGTGTACCAGATCATCGGAGAAAAAAAATGAACTTGGAGCCATTATCTTAATGGTGAATGTGTAAAACGTGAGTGGATATTCACATTTGAGGCTTTATAGTAGAAACAAATTGTTTCAGCAAGGACATCACTTCCTGAAGGAATGAATGGCATTCATAAAATTTAAATATTGCAAAACGATGTGGAGTAAAGGTAACTAACATACAATTCTCTCTCTCTCTCTCTCTCTCTCTCTCTCTCTCTCTCTTTCTCTCTCTCTCTCTATATATATACATATTTATATATATATATATATATATAATATATATATATATATATATATATATATACATATTTATATATACATATTTATATATATACAGATGCCTGCAAATTAAAACCAGACTTGCCGTCTACTAATTCTTCTGTATAACTAGAACCCTCTTTTTCTTTTTCTTTTCTCCCTTCTTTCCCTCTTTCTTTTCTTTCTCTTTTCTCTTTTTTCTTTTTCTTCTTCTTATTCTCTTTTTTCTTTTTTTCTTTTTCCTTTTCTCTTTTCTTTTAGTCCCCCCCCCCTTTTTGCTCCCTCCTCCTTTATTTTCTCTCTTTTCCTCTCTTTCCTTCCCTTTCTGTTCTTTGCCTCTCTAGAAAGCCCTTCAGCCTTTAAAAGTCAAATAGCTACAGTCTCTTGAAAATAGCAGTAATGTGATTAATGTGGCAAATACCTAATCATATAGCAAGAATTGATACCTACCTCATTGTGTTCAACCATTGATAAATTTATCGTCTGTGAATATGAAATTCCTCTTCATTTCTCTGGAAATTTACATCTACACCATTGGAAATTGTGCACCTATACAAAGGATTAATTCACCCTCTCTGTAATGCTAATAAGCAGGAATTGATACCCACCTCGTTGTGATTAGCCATGGATAAAGTTGTCGTCTGTGAGTATGTAATCCCTCCTCATATCTCTGGAAATTCATATGTACACTATGGATTAAGTCACCTTCTCTGTGATGCTATTAAAACTTTTTTTAAAATCTGTGATAAGACTGTGCATCATCTTTAAAGAACTTTAATGAATTTTGGAAATCTGTTTATGTTACTTAATTATCTACATTACTTCATGAGTATAGCCTCAACCACTAAGATGTCTAGAGAACTCACATGTATTTTAGCTGATGAGTACGGGACACGTTTATATGCTGCAATTTTTGCAACTTTTAATAAAGCCTGTCTTTGTATGAAACGATTGTACTAAAAACTTATCCATTCTTGTTGCTTCTTTTTCGCTTATAATCACCCCACATTACTGTATGGTTAAAACCGTATAGTTTTTTTGGTGCATCTAAGTTAGGTACCATATTCAAGTAAATTCATTAAAATTGACTTGAATCTTTATTGCTTTTTGTATATATATATATATATATATATATATATATATATATATAGTAATATACCTATAAATGAGGGCAAACGAAACAAAATTTCTAATGCCAAATAATCCGAAATTAGACACATTGTCCATTACCATTATAATTTTTCATAATACGCACGCTATTCCCCAAAAGGTCGACAGAAATATCAAAACAATTCCATTATTACCATATCGGACCGTCAGTGATAAACGTGGTAAAGAAATAAATGAGATACTTACTCATACCCATGGAAGAAGCAAAAACTAAGTCATGAGTACAATTAAGTACCCCCAATACATCCAAAATAGAAATTCTCCAGCCCATTAGAGGCACGTGCGATTTGAACTGAACCTCTCTCAGAGTGAGAGAGTCCGGAAGTGAACACTATTAAATTTATATTTAATGTAGGATAAAAAAAAAATTTATCAATGACCAGCATTTTAAAAAATGCCTTTAAAGGTTAAATTTATAAACAACTTATAAATGAGGGCAAACGAAAGAAATTTTCTAATGCCAAATATGCCGAAATTAGACACATTGTCCATTATCATTAATTTTTTTTTTTTTCGAAAAAAATTTTATCCTACATTAAATATAAATTTAATAGTGTTCACTTTTATCACTGACGAAGGGAGAGTTCCTTGGAACTAACCCTGAAATCGGTCCGATATGGTAATAATGGAATTTTTTATAAATTTCTGTCAACCTTTTTTGGAGTAGTGCGCGTTTGGGAAAAATTGTAATAATAATGGACAATGTGTCTAATTTCGGCATAATAGGCATTAGAAAATTTTTTTCGTTTGCCCTCATTTATAAGATGTTTATAAATTTAACCTTTAAAGGCATTTTTTAATATGCTGGCCATTGATAAATTTTTTTGTTTTCAAAAGAAAAAAAATTATCCAACATTAAATATATATATATAGTAATATATATATATATATTAATTGATCGACCGGTACTCCGTCGGTTACGACGAGCAGGGCTCCGGCTGATCCGATCAACGGAACAGACTGCTCATGAAATTAATGTGCAAGTCGCTGAGCACTCTACAGATACGAGTGCATAGTAGTTCTCAGGGCGATTCAGCGTGGCACAGAGTATGACAAGGCTGGCCCTTTGAAATGCCGGTACTACATAGTTTGCGAGCCCAGTGGATTGGAGCAACGTGAAATGAAATATCTTTATATATATATATATATATATATATATATATATATATATATATATATTATATATATATAATATATATATATATGTATATATATATGTATATATATACACATCCATCCATCCATCCATCGATACATACATTCATCGATACATACACACATACATGCATGCAATTATTGTACAAAAGGCCAGGCGTTTTCAACCAGGGTTCTGCGTAACCTTAGGGTTCCGCCAGTACAGTCCAGGGGTTCCGCAAGAAGTTACAAAACTGCTAAAATCGACAGTAATTTTAAATTCTCCTGTGCAGATATATGTGCATAAGATTATTAAATTATTGCACAGGGGTTCCTCGAGCCAGTGGAATGTTTCTTTGGGGTTCCGCTCCAGCAAAAAGTTTGAAAAGCACTGGTTTAGACAAAGTCATTGCATCCCGCCCTGCATTTCTGCTAGCAAGACATGAATGCATTTGTGTATTTTCATTTTTATTTTGACAACCAAGAATGTATCTAAATCATCAGTAAACTATTCAGGTGTTGCTTCTGTTTGTTTCAGCCTGATATTAACTGGTTTATCAATATCGCTTGTGCCATTTGTATAATTTAACCGCTAATTAGAATCCTTATCATTTCTACTTATCGTCTAACTGTTCCTTTTTGTTTTGTCTTGTTCTGTATATCTTGGCTGCATTTTCTTTTGCAATCTATATTGCCTTCAACAACTCTTTATTCTCTTTAATCCTTGTTTTGTACATGTTTGCTGACTTATGTAATTCCTTCGCTTTTATAATTCTTTCCTAATATTCTCTCGTTTCCGTAGTTGTTGTGACACCATTCGTCATTTTTACCTAATTTACATACAGTGACTCGATTGGGAAAAGTGTCATAAAGATATCATCATTTTTCATTATGACAATTGTACCTCAGTGTTTATCCTCATTTATAGATTCCTTGATTCCGTTTCTGATATTTTATTGTTATGTCAAGCAATTGCAATTTGTTTAACTTTTTATTTTTTCTCTATTTGAGTTTTTCATTTCATTTCTTTTTCTTCCAGTGTTTTATTTCCCATTTCGCTTCCAATTTTCACCCCAGTTACAATTCAACACTAAAAACGGGCATCACGAATATTTGCCAACAGTTGTTTGTAAATGCCCACACATCATTGCGCCTCGTCATTGATTTGTTTATTAGTAGCTTCTCGACAGTTTCTGTTCACAAGGCCGAGATTATGGAGGTATTGATTGACCAAGTTCTGCCGATTACGTACGAGTGCCTGTGCGTTGCTGTTGCTAAACTATTTCAAACAAAAGCCTCATCCTTCACAACAGAAGATATGTCTGACATTGACCTGTCTTTGGAGCTGGTATCAATTTCCCTGACGCGTCTGAACCAGTTTTGTGCCATACGTTCCTTGATAATTCCTGGGTATTTCGCATTGTTAATTTCTTTTGTCGCTGCCCCTGCACTGCAAAGTAAAATGGCTCTAATAATATTGTTTTTATTACTCATTATCAAAGCTGTAAAATCATGAATAAACAACGTATATATGTTATATATGAAAAAGAATAAGCAATTCAGCAACGATTGGTCAACAATTCTATTATAGAAATGATATAACATGGAGTTGCCAAAAATCATTAGTTAATATCCAAAACACCTTTTGACGCAACGTCGTATGTGGAATGAATTAAACAGAGATTTTTTGTTTTAAAAAAATGTCGAATGAACAGTTATAGATTTGGCGTTCTTGACTGTCGTCAGTAAAAAAGAAAAACGCACAAATGCACGTGTCCTACACTCCAAATAACAGCCAAATAAATCTTCCATCATGTCATTTTGCTATTATTATCTTTGATATAGTTATTGGGACATTCCTCCTTCTGGATAACTCCACAAATGCTTTTAGCAACAGTTTTGTGTCTCATGACGAGGTAGTGTCTTATGGGTAATTTTGGCAACTGCTGGTGATGTGGGTCGTATCTAAAATTTCAGCAAATCCACTATCCTTTTATATCGCATCATGGTGCCATGAAGGCTTCCTTATACCTGTTATTGATGAGATATCTAGTAGCCATCGCCTGTTTCTGGAAAAGCAAAGGCATAGCCTTCTTGGTGTGATGTCATATATCATATTCCTTGATGAGATTCCTCATCCTGTCACTGTTACTACAATGCATGCATATACGACAGTGTGCATTGATATTTATGTGTGCATGTATACTTATGTATGTGAAAGCATATGTGCATGTATATATCATGTGTGTATTAATACGTGTTTGTACGCATGCACGTACGTATGTGTATATATGTGTGTATGAATATATGTTTTCTTAACACGAAGTTGACAGTGAGAGAGGAAAATATTATTAAAGTAGAGAGACAAACACCAACATTTGACAAATGATAGTGGTTGAGGAAAGAAACAGCAGCTCTAGGAAGCCGTTCGATCTCGCCTTTTACGTATGTGTGTATGTATGCGTGCATGGACAGAGAGGTATATGTTCATATATACATGAACATGCATACAAATGCATACATGTGCATGCACATACATACACACATATGCTACTATACTCACATATCTACACGCATATACTGCTACACTCACATTTATAATCGTGCATGTAAGCAATATACTCTAACACACGCATAAATATACACTCATACAAAATGATATATGTAGACGTACTACTCAGTCACACACACGGAAGCAAGCATGCACATGCATATGTACGCGTTCACACGCTAGTTCCCAAACATATATAATGTAAATGTGTGTAAAACAAAATACTTTGAACTTATGGCTCTTCACATTCCAGATTCTATGACACGGGTGGTAACCTTCTCTCTAACTAACTCTAACATATTTGACAAGACTGAGAGTTTGATAGGAGTTTGTTACGTTTAGGTTTTGAAACATATAAGGACCTGGAATTTTTTCTGAATATGCTGAAGCAAGATTGCTAAGGAAGTCATGTTTACATTGGAGCAAGATGGAGTTCCGTATTACACAAATGCAGTGGGTCAAAAACTTTCTTAGGAATGAGTTTGGGAGCAGGTTTTGGGATAAGGACACTTGGCCCTATTCACCACCTGATTTGAACCCTTTAGACTTAAGCAAATGGAATAACTGGCCAGAAAAGCTTGTGACAAGCCCCATAGTAACCTCCGTTCCCTCACAATCTCCATCCGTAGGACATGGGCGGAGGACATTGATGAGGAATACACTAAGAAAGCTTGTGTTTCAGTGAGGAATAGGGTTGAAGGAGACATTGGCAAATGATGAACAACCCTTGATGCCTAACAGATAGGATTTCGGCCAGGATTGCCTCTGCCACTTTGAAATAAAGCTTTAACTTTCCATACGAAATTTATTCCAACCTTTAATGAGGTATCAATCCTGATCTATGGTTAATTATTTATGAAAATGTCATTTTCGTCCATGATTCCACAGGTGAGCTTAGAGACTAGTCGACATTTTTCGTGAAAGATTCCAATTTCCAGTAAGAATAGTTACTTGTGTCTAATTATAATCTGGTAAACCAAACCTGCTTCACTTTTGAAATATTTGAAATATTCAATGTTCGAATATTTTCTTAAATATGAAGTGAGAGTTTAAGATATATACTTATTTACGAATGTATCTGTTTGTTTTGTTAAATAAACTGTTCGAATGATATTTGCTGAATCGAGTGCTTCAAGCTCATGCTTTTGACTCCATTCTCGTTTTGATATTATACGTCATACAAACGAAGTCATGAAAGTGTGTTTTTGCAATGTTTGAAATTAATACATTTAAGCAATACTTTTAATTAGTGTTTTAAAAAAAACAATGTTTATTTGCATGTTCATTTAGCATGGTCACATGAAGACGCAGACACATAAACATATGCACACTCATATACATACACACATACATACATACACACATACATACATACTACATACATACATACATACATACATACATACATACATACATATATATATATATATATATATATATATATATATATATACTTGCCTACATATACATATAAGCATATATGAGGATAAATTCACAGTCACACATATTAAGACACATATCGATGACACATTAATTGAACATTTCAAAACCAACCTTTTTCTGAACCACAACTATTTTATAAAAAAATTGATTGTATCTTCATAAAAAAAAAACTTAGCTACGTGTATACAAGACGCTAATAGTTGAATTCTTTTGTTCAAACTGCTACTGAATTGAATGAAAATTCTGAATTTGTTTCTCAAAGGTCAAACTGCAGCTTTGATTTTACTGTAAAATTACCAGGTCTATTGTAGTTAGTGGGCAACGATAGAGGAACTGAAGCTTCAAATCAAAGATGTGCTGTGATTTTTATTTGAGCGAAAAAACAAGAATTTTAACACAAGATAATAAAAGGTTGAAAAAAAAGAACTGAATGGTTAGCGATTTGTATCTACGCTACCAAGTATCTTTTATGTAAACACAGGTCCCCATCACTTTAGATCTGCTTCAGAAAAAGACATTAGTTTCCAAATGTGTAAGTAATAGTCTGTATTGATATATATGTTGTGATGCATATGCGTGATGTACCCTTATCAGACAAGTAGTTATGATGGGTATACTGGGTTTGGTATATTCTACCTCAGTATCACTCTGATGGCATGCATCGCTCTTTCACTAAATAATAATAATAATAATAATAATAATAATAATAATAATAATAATAATAATAATGATAATAATAATAATAATAATAATAATAATGATGATGATGATAATAATAATAATAATAATAATAATAATAATAATAATAATAATAATAATAATAATAATAATAATAATAATAGGTCAAGTAGAATACATGTCTCCTTCTACACCATAGTAAAGGGATGAGCCAATATAACAACATCAAAATCCAACGAAACATCTGTCAAGGTCACCCCCTCCTCATTAATCGTTTGCATGGTACTGATCCCACTTTCAAACAAACTGCCTATCACCAGGTATGGGTTCAAAGTGTATAATATTATAGGAAGCCAGTTCTTTTATATGGACGACCTGAAGCTTTTTACTAGAATTGACGATGAACTACTGGGGCTGTTAACAACTGTTAAAGTGTTCAGCAATGACATCGGGATGGATTTCGGCATTGATAAATGTGCTAAAGCAACTTTTGTAAGAGGCAAGGTCAAACAAACAGCTTCCTTTAAATTCGATACTGACCCTACCATCAAAGAGCTTGACCCACAAAAAAGGTATAAATACCTGGGGATAAACGAAGGAGATGGTATATAACATAGTACTATGAAGGAAGTAATCAGAAAGGTGTACTATAGGAGAATAAGACTCATATTAAAAACTCAACTCAGCTCCCAAACTTGCATCAGGGCCCTTAATACGCTGGTACTTCCAGTAGCCCAATACAGTTTTAACATCATTAATAGGAATCTTACAGAGCTCCAACGCCTGGACAGGAAGACAAGAAAACTACTAACAGCTAAAAACATGCACCACACAAAAGAAGACGTTGATCGTCTACATCTAACTAGAAATAATTGAGAAAGAGGAAATATGTAGGTAGAAGTGTGTTATAAGATCTCCACAATAGCAAATGAACAAGTATTTATCTAGTACAGAGAACTGGATGCCCTCGCTTGTGTGCAAACACGAAATCAGCAAAGAATCACATTCTATTGTCAAGGAAGATTGCAAATTTGCAAAGGAACTCGGCATTAACCAGGAATTTGATGAAGAACCTGAAACCACTGCACACAAAGCAAGCAAAACGGGTCAGACTGCAAAAAAGAAAGGGCAGAATCAAATTGAGGAACGGTGGAACTAGAAGCCTCTGTATGGACAGTATATACTTCAAAGCTGAAATGCTGATGTAGACCAAACAACAAGCCATCAGTAGCCGAGAATCCCAGGACTGAAAGCAGAGACTGAAGGTTTCATAGCGGCACAAAGATCAAAGCTTGCTTACCAAAACCAACCAGGCTAACGTCCTTAAAGAATGTTCTGACCCTAAATGAAGATCCTGCGATAAATTTGATGAAACGATAGACCATCGAGTCTTGGAATGTCCTGTACTGACACCAAACAAATACAGGCCAGTATTCATATTTGTAAATAAGTAAACACTACATAATCAGGACTCTTGCTTACGGGTATAAACATCATCCTGAGCCAATTGTTGACAGTAAACATGTCACTTTCCTCTGGATTTTCCAGTCAACACCGACAGAACGATCACGGTTAATCGACCAGACATAATTATTAAAGGCAGAGAAGAATATACTTATAGATTAATAGATGCAAGTGTTCCCACTGATAGAAATATATCTGTAAAGGAATTTGTCAAATTAAGTAAATATAAGGACCTGAAAATTGAAATAGAAAAGATGTGGTGTCTTAAAGCCAGAAGAGTCAGATACCAGCAAAATCTTCTGGAATTTCTCAATCCAAACAGATCAGATACTAGAGCATAACCGACCGGACCTCATAGTCAAGAAGGAAAGCGAAAAGAGAGATAAATATAACTCGCTTAAGAACGAAATAGCCCGGCTATAGAAAATAAAGACGGTGAATATAGTGCCAATTATTGTTGGGTCCTTCAGAACAGTATCAGAGGGCATCGAGAGAAATATAAAGGAAATATGAATAGAGTGTCTAGTAGAACTGTTACTAAAGTTTTGCCTCCTTGGCACGGCTATGGTAATCAGGACATTATTAGCTGTAAAAAATGCATTGTATGGTACCGTAGGCTGCAGGCAACAAGCTTGCTACGCATGCAAGGCTCCAAGTGAAATCGGGGGAATGTCCAAACATTACGTTAAGACTCCATACAAATGACGAAATGTCTTAGTGAAAATTTGTGGTCTTTATCCGTTTCTAACTGCTGCTACTTTAGCATGCTATTCTAGTACCCTTCATTATTAATTAATAATAATTTACCTGTATTGTTTTTAACGCATGCTCAGCCACTCATATTGTTGTAAACAATATCCCTATAATGTTTTATGATTGAAACAAAAATTATTCACTTCGACCACCTTTTTAAATTTACTGCGGCATTAAAAACGGTTATCGCAATAAGTAGCTGCGATGAGCAAGATTTATGACCTTAGGTCAGTAAGACTCGCTGACGATGACAGTGATATTTTCAAAAAGTTTGAAATCGCTGCAATACGGGAATGTCTGGCTTTTTAATTTAAGATTATTCTGTCATTTTATGGGGTCTTAACATTGTTTTAGCCCATTCCTCATATTTCACTTCTGTATTTTAGTGAACATTTGTGGTCTTGAGGCGATTCTGCCTGCTATTTTAGCATGCTGGTGCTATCTCTACTACCCTTCATTTTTAATTAATAATTAAGTTTTTTACGCGTGCTAAACAGTTGTTGTAAACAATACCCATATTTTTTCACCCCACCCATATATATATATATGTATGTATGTATCTAGATGATATATATATTATATATAATATATATATTATATATATATATATATATATATATATATACGACGGGCGTCTTTCAGCTCCCCTCTACTAAATCCACTCAGAAGGCTACGGTAGGCCCGAGGCTATATTAGAAGACTCTTACCAACGCAGTGGGACTGAAATCGGAATCATGTGGTTGGGAATCAAAGTTCATACCACATAGCCACTCCTGCACATTTATATATCATATATATATATATATATATATATATATATATATATTAAGGTATGTAGAAAAATACAACATGGACAAGAACGTATAACTCTTAGAAGACGACACAATAAACACGGACAGGACATTCGAAACCCTCAGTCTTCAGTCAAGAACCGGATCATCGTAGTAATTCGGCTGATTAATCTTGAGATTACTAGATCACGGCCAGCCCTCCAAGAAAAACTAAGCAACGAGCATTAGAAAAACTAAGCTGGGAGCGTAGATTTCCTGGAAGAAGGATCGAATGCATACGGACACCAGGACAGCAAAAGGGACGAATATAAAAAAACAAAAAAATAATGGAATACAGAAACATGAAATACAGAAGCATTAACGTGTGAAAACAACAACAAGTGTCTTACGACTGATAACAAGCCAAACAATTTTTTTCTCTGGCGCAAGGAAAGGAGCCTTATCGGCGATGCCTATAGCGGCGGACGAAAAACAACGATGTTAACACGACGCTGGTCAGAAGCTGAAAGGCAGATTCGGCCAGCAGTCACGTGACAGAGAAGAGAGAAAAGAAAAGAAAGAGAAGCAACGGAAGAGAGAGAGAGAGAGAGAGGAGAGAGAGAGAGGAGGGACAAACGCGACAAAGAGCGAGAAGAGAGAGAAAGAAGGAATCAGAGAAGAGAAGGGATGGGTGTCGAAGAGCGACCTGTGAGTGCAGAGCGAGACAAAGAAATAGGAGGGTAGTGAAGATTAGACCAAAGAATCAGAGGAAAGAGAAGAGAAAAAGAGGATGAGTAGAGAGAGAAGGGGACAGATCAAGTAAAAGTTGAGAGAGAGAGAAAGACAAACAAAGAGTCGTACCAGTTATTAAGAATATGTGCTCACTTAATGTTAAGAGGGTACGTGGCGCCTGGAATATATGTTAAGGTATGTAGAAAAATACAACATGGACAAGACGTATAACTCTTAGAAGACGACACAATAAACACGGACAGGACATTCGAAACCCTCATAAATATATATATAGATAAATATTATATATATATTATATATATTATATATATATTATCTATAATATATATATCTATATATTTATTTATATATAAATTAATTTATATATATATATAATATATTAATAATATATATATATAATATATATATAGATATATATATAGTATATATATATATATATATATAATATATATATATATATATATATATATATATATATATATATATATCTATATAATATATATGTAGGTCCCGGGTTGATTCGGGGTAACCACAGTAAATAAGGTACTCATACATAGCAGAGTAAAATTAATTTATTATATAGAAGGAGCTTCTACAGGACTAGAACTGTTTCATTCAAGAGAAATCTTCAGGAAGCTAGTTAACAAGAATTGTATTGGCATTTATACATTTAGGCAGGTTTAACGGGGTGTTGGTGGGGGACTTTTTTGGGGGTAGGCATAGCGCAAAATATCATACTTGGGGGAGTGGTCAAGGAGTCAGTGTTAAATTAGATAGAAGAATAAATAAAAAATAAAAAAATAAAAAAATAAGAAAATAAAATAAAAAAATAAAAAAAATTAAAAAAACCCATATATAAAAAAAAAACAAAAAAACCTGTATATAAAAAAGGGGGGAATAGAGTTTTAGGTAAATAAGGAGATTCTCACTTATACCTATGCACAGTGTATAACATACACTAACACCCATACAAACATATATACATATACATACACACATACATACACACACATATATATACATATATATACACTTACACATACACATACATATACATATCACAGATACACATATATGTATACATACACACACTCACATGCATACATGTATACACACATGTATATATACACACACGACCTCACATCATACGCACAGAAAAATATATATACACATACACACACACTACTCACATACACGCATACACACACATATCCACACACAAACATGCACACACAGCACACTAGTCCTATATACACATATATACACATACACAACCTATACACACATACATACATATACATACATGTATACATATACATATGTGTACCTATGCAAACCTACACATACACACATATATATACACATACAAATACAGACCCATTCCCTAATTTTAATTTTATTATCTTCGTTTATTACTTTTGTTATCTTTGGCCGCTTGGTCACAAACATCTTGGCTATTACAGCCAGTCCATTTATCTGTCTACTGGAAAACAAGCACTCATTCACTCACGCACACTCTTTAGCACGTACTCTCACTCATTCGTACACTCATACACATACACGCACGCACGCGTTATATTCATACATACATCCATCTACATACATTCACGTATATACACATACGTACGCGTACCTACAGATTTATGTCTACACTCTTAGAAGGCTATATATATTATATATATATATATATTAATATATTTATATATATATATATGTATATATCTTATATATATATATATATATATATATATATATATTATATATATATATCTATATATATATATATTTATATTATATAGAGGGTACTATTATTCATAGTATCGCACGCTAGGAGGCTGTCGGGTATGCTATATTGTGTTTTTTCCTTACATGTCTTGAGTTCGTTGCACTGAAGAGCATAAAATGCATATTCTGCATTGATTGCGAAATCACAGGTGATATGTGACTAAATTCTGTTTTTAAATGACTTGCTTTCAAGTTTTGCATTCGGTACAATTTGTTTATTTTAGTAGTTTTGACTGCAAGAGTCCCTCCTAGCGTGCGGTACCTATGAATAATAGTACCCTCTAT
>NC_042997.1:63806689-63814189 GCF_006345805.1 Octopus sinensis
TACAATTGTATTATTCGTAACACACATGAAGGATGAATTTTAATTTCAGCGCCGCTCTTCCACTTTGAAAAGTCACAGTTAAGCAGCTAATTAGAAAGTATCATGAAAAAATTGCAATATAGACTTCACAAGCCGAGCAAATCGGTAGCAGACTGGGAGATAATCTAAGAATGTGATGGTTGGATAATATCCATAGTGTAGATTGGTCAAATGAGGAAATTCAACAGGAAAAGCAAATAGCGGTTGCATCTGATATGGAGGAGGTATCTGAGGATTGCACACCTATAACTCTTTGTAGAAATAGTGGGCAGATAAGATGTGTAGGTCGATGGGTGCATGCATGCATCCATATTTCTTAAAGTTTCAATAATTCAGACATACCATAGGAGAAGAAAGTTGCAAAATACTTTATATCGTCAATTTTATTCCAAATTTGCGATTTGTTTCTATTTGGCATAACTATAAAAAAGAAGCTACGTGACGGCTTCATAGTTACTAGGTTCTTCCGAAAATAATAGCCGAGCTAAGCGTTTTGTTCTGAAAGGCAATTTTATCATAACATTTTAATTATATTTCAGGTGAATCTCGATATACATAATAATTGAAGTATGCTCTTTAATAAGTTTCTACTTATTTCAGACATAAAAAAACATTCTTGAATAATAGGCGCTCTTAATTATAAACATGTCAAAAAAGGACCTTCGTTTACTTATCTTGCATGAGTTCAAGCTTGGGCACAATGCTTCCCAAACTACTACCAATATCAACAGGGCATGGGGAGATGGGTCCAGAAGTCATCGCACTCTACCAATGTTGCTTTAAAAATTTTGTAGTGGTGATGAGAGCATTGAAGATAAAAAAGGTAGAGGACGGTCATGCAGTCTTGACAATGATCCTTTTCTTGACCGAATAGTCACTTATGACGAAACATAATTTCTTTATAATAACCATATACGATCAGGTCAATGGCTTGATCGCGATGAGTACCCCAAACAATTTCCAAAGCAAATAATCATCAGCAAATGATTATGATGACTGTCTGGTGGTCTCCATTACGGCTTTCTGGGAGCCAATCAGAGCATTACAGCAGAGGTTTACTGCAGTCAAGTCGCTGAAATCCATCCTCACTTGCAAAATTTGAGACCTGCATTCGTGAATCGTGGCCCAATTCTGTTCCTCAAAAATGCCAAGTCACTCATTGCAAGAATAACGCTGCAGAAACTCACAGACTTGGGATACAAGACTTACCTACATCCTCCATATTCTCTTGATCTTTCACCCACTGACTACCGTTTATTAAGCATTTTGACTCGTTTTTAAGTGATAAAACTTTCAGGTCCAAACCAGAGGTGGAATCAGCTTTCAAAGATTCCTTAGCATCAAACCCAATAAGTTTTTATTAACGAGGCAAAAATAATCTCGTTGACCAATAGCAGAGATGCATAGATGTTCACGGCTCATAATTTGACTAATCAAAACATTTCTATTATTAATTTTTCCAGAATAAATTTATGTTTCTGAAATCGGTCATTATTTTCGGATTAACCTAAAGATAAAAATGGCAAGTATATAACAAAGATAAAGTTTTAAAATACGTATCAGTACCACTTGCTAAAGATTTCAAACACCAATAGAGAATTTCTACAGAAATAGTTCATTTCCTAGATATCTATTAAATTGCCGTGATTGTGTATTTGAAAATAAATAAATATGACTAAACATGATATTTCTACACGCATTGCTTATTTAGATATGTTCGACTCATATATATATAATACAAAAATCATACTATCTATCTCTTTCTTTCTCTCTTTCTCTCGCTCTCTCTCTCTCTCTCTCTCTCTTTCCTAGTCTCCTTCTCTCATATATACGTGTGTGAGTGCGGATTTAAATACGCTCGTCTATATATATGTATGTGTACGTGTATACACACACAAACATTCATACATACATACGTACATACATAGATACATACATACATACATACATACATACATACATACATACATACATACTACATACATACATACATACATACATATATATATATATAATACAAATAAGAAAATGGAGAAACAATTTAGTTGGTTCATCAGCTTTAGGATATTAGAATGTTGACTTATTTATTTATTTAACATAAACGAGAACCTTAATAACGTACATATATACATTAAAATTCAATACATATAAGATAAGAATTAAATTATAAAATCTTAATAAATTATTGAAATCATTAAAATCACTCTTATAGCTGTTTCAGCCTATGGAAAAAAGTAGTTTTTTAGTGCCTATAGTTGTCAATTATATTGATGTTGTACGCATTTAAAAGTGGGGCAGTTATATATAACCATAGGCTTCGTCAGAGATTATAAAGAACTTTCAAAACATAAATCCATTTAATACAATAAGTAAGTTAATTAACACTTGTGTATTAATAATTTGAGTATTATACCAACAGTATATTGGATAAATATTATCCCTTAGTGGGTTGAATCCACAACCCCTAACTTACTTGGCGTTATATATATATATGTAGTTATTGTATATTCTAAGAACGTAGCAGAGTAAATTATAAAGCTCGTTCACCTTCAGATTTCACCCTGTGCTATCCATTACTAGTATTATATATACTTCCATGCTTGCGTTTGTGTATCTCTTGTGTGTGAATAGATAATTGAAACAAACAAGGAGTACAGTTGGACATTTATTTTTCAATCACTACAATTGTTTCTTTGCACCGTGGTTCTCCAGGCGTGTAGGTTCTTGATTATTCAACCCCTTCCCCCATAATGCAGGGAAACGGTTGTGTAGTCAAGTACCTGCACGACTGGTGAACTACGTTGCGTAGAAACAACTGTAGTAATTTAAATTCAATATCCAACTGTACTCTATCTTGTTGACTCCAATGTTTTTCAATTATATATATACTAGGGAAGGAAGTCATAACAGCAGTATGTATTGAGAAATGTGTAAATGGACTTGATAGATACTCGGTAGTGTCTTAGAGATATCACATTGTTGTTGGTTGTACCGCATGCTATTGCAGCTATGTGGCATGTGTTTGCGACTAAGTGACATGTGATGAAGATTCACTCCTGAACTGAAATAGGCTCCAGCCTCTGTATCATGTATGGTTATGTGGACCAATTCTAGCGAAAGCCAGAGATTTCTTCGACCACTGCATAAAAAGTATTAAGAAGAAATGTCTTTTTGAGATACTTGTATTTTAGTTGTTTACACTATTTTATGCTTGTTTATACTCTTATACATTCAAGTTAACAAATTTCCTTATTTAAATTATGGATCATATTTCTTTCGATAATATCAGTATGATTACGGAATTGCTTTGTAGAAAATAGTTTCTGTTTGGTCGACATTAATTTTCAAATTACTGGCGTCCGTTGCTCTACTCATAGCGTAAACATCGGAGCGGTTAAAAATACACCTACACGATCTAAAGTGTGGCCCTGTGCCTTGTTTGCTGTGAATGCGCGAGTGTAATCGTTAGGGCTGAAAAATATCTAACTAATACATAGCTCTCACTGTTCTATGCGAATAATGTCTAGATGTTATGGCACCATAGGTTTTTTTGGTTAACAAAATTGAAATGTAAACAACAGCATTTTCAATTAGCCCTTTCGAATCCTTCTCGAGATTGACGGACTTCAACAACCACTAAGTAATCACACACACTATATACTGACACAATATCCATTTTATTTTCGCTATTAAGCGTCCTCGTGACCCACTTCGTATCTATGATGGGGCCACGAACTATACGAAGAAATCCAGAGGTACACGTGGTCGGTGAATTTTTAATAAAAATGCGAAGATGATGTATCAATTCAGATATCCACGAAATAATGATACTTTCTGACTGTTTATTACTAAAAACCTTCCTTGCGACCGTTTTTGTAAAAACTATTGATCCAACAGTCTAACTATGAAGAGGGATATAACACCCATTATAGTAATATATATATATATATATATATATATATACAGTGAAAGAAAGAAAAAAGAAGAGGACAGGTAGAATCATTCAACCACAGAAGTGGTTGAATATATTCTTAAGTCCACCATTTCGTCAATCGCAGCAGATTCCAAGCTTCATCACTAATTCAGTTCTCAACTAAATTGGAAATAGTTTTAAAAGAGACATCTCCTCAGCTACACTTTGGCATAAATAGTTTGAGATTTGCTTAAGTAGAAAAGAAGTTACATCAAAATAAGTCAGACCTCAAGGTGGGCAGTAAGGTAAATATTCATATAAAATGAACATAAATTTTTGAATTTGAAAATATAAGTGAGAAATTAAGAATCGTTAGTCGCATTCAACAAAAATTAGTAAAAAAATAGTTATGAGGTAAAGTGTCACGAAATTTAATGTCAGTAAGTGAGGAAGTAAGAAGAAGCGCCCCAAGCATAAGAATAAAGAATATATTTCTAAAATGAATGTTTACATTTTAATGCGACGGGTGTCAGAAACGTTACTGCGCCGGGCTAAATTATTAGCGGTATTTCATCTGCCGCTACGTTCTGAGTTCAAATTCCGGCAAGTTCGACTTTGCCTTTCATCCTTTCGAGGTCGATTAAATAAGTCCCAGTTACGCACTGGGGTCGATATAATCGACATAATCCGTTTGTCCTTGTTTGTCATCTCTGTGTTTAGCCCCTTGTGGGTAATAAAGAAATAGGTATTTCGTCTGGCGCTACGTTCTGAGTTCAAATTCTACCGAGGTCAACTTTGCCTTTCATCCTTTCGGGGTCGATTAAATAAGTACCAGTTACGCACAGGGGTCGATTTAATCGACTTAATCTGTTTGTCTGACCTTGTTTGTCTCCTCTGTGTGTAGCCCCTTGTGGGCAGTAAAGAAATAGGTATTTCGTCTACCTTTACATTTTGTGTCCAAATTTCGCCTTTGCTTTTTATCCATTTCGGATCTATACAATTTGACGTACGGATTATTTAATTAATTTTTTAAACTAAAAACTTTGAAACCTCCGGTACTGGTAGAATGTGTCACATAGAACAGGGTTTACTCTTAACGTTTCTGAGAAAATTTTGTATTTTGTCAGTCTTTAGGTTCTGAGTTCAAACTCCGCCAAGGTCGACTTTGCCTTTCGTGAGAATTTGCAGAGTGACAATGGACAAATTCATGTTTGATAAGTGCCAATACACGAAACTCTCAGTTTTGACTTACTATCTAACTTCAGCCGATGATATATATTCATATTACATATTTGTGTAAAAAATCTCATCACGCAATCGAACCAATGAAAAAGCCTCTGCCTGGTCGCTTGACACGCTAAAAATAGCAGCCAATGTTTCCCCCTACCTAAATCACACGCCCATTGTATGTAATGTCCTTGATTATCCCTAAAAAGACGGTTTCCTGGAATGCCTTTGGTGATAGGTGTGCTGTATGAGGGTTGATTTGAGACTAAATAACAACAACATTACGGTAAATTTGTATATTAACACCCGCACGACTAAGAAGAAAAAAGATTTTTTGCGAGCAATCACGTGTCCTGACCTCCTAATATGCTGCGAATCCCTTATTTTGGTTCGGAAAAAGTGAGGGGTGGGTTCCCCCACAATCCCGGAATCATTGGGATTTTTTCCGGCGAATGAATTCCTGTGACCTCTTAATGTTGCAAAATTAGGTTACTTAAGGTTAGCCTGGTAACTGATGGTTTTGGGGCTCTTGTTGTTTGTAACTTTTGGGGAGCCATGGTGTAACCAACAACATGGTAAAAATCCCTGCCGTGAATTTGGTGTGGATGGGTAATATCAAGTAATTCAATCACAACATATATTTTAATAGAACATGAAATAATTGAAATATCTTTCTGTATTTTATAAGGTAAAATCTAAAATTATTAATTGACACATTATTAATTATCTTATAACAGCAATGCCTTGAAAAATCATGCATTACATTGAAAAATGCGAGCAGGAAAAATAATGTTCTTACGATTATAAACCTAGAAAAGTACAGGACAGGTTATTACACCTGTAAAAGAATAGGACATGCTATTACTTCTAGTAAAGTAAAGAATAAGAAACTTCTTAATTAAAATATTGCAGCTAAAATTAAAATTTGAATATTGAAACATATCTTATTATAGTTTACAAATAACACTATTCTAATTTAAGTAGAATTTGGCTAATTTACTACCTTAAATACAGAAAAAAATGACTAATTAGGCAAACTTACAAATTAGCTGAACCATTTTGTACAATAAATTTAAAAGATGAGAACTGCAACGAGTGATAAATTAGAAGAACTGGCATTCTTTGCTGCAATATTTTAAGTAAAAAAGTTTCTTATTCTCTACTTTACTAGAAGTAATAGCATGCCCTATACTTTTACTGGCGTATTAACTTGTCCTGTAGTTTTCCAGGTTTAACATCTTTAGTATATTACTTTTCATGCTAGCATTTTTCCATGTAATTATAAATGTGTATACATAGTTTAACATAATTGGATGTTGTGTGAATTCTTATTCAAGTAAAAGACTTTTTTAATTTTTCATTTCTGTATTTGTTATTGGTGCTCGTACATTTACTACGTATTCTTTGTCCTTGTTTATTCCAAGTTTTCCGTCTATCTTTTGACTGTATACATCACAAGTAAAACTCCATTTAAGGTAGAGTGCTAGTCTAGTATTCGTGCCGACAGAAACGGCAATACACAACCTCCAAATCTGAGGTTTTCTATCCATTTTAGAATCAATATACATCTTTCAATATTTGTATACGATTATTTATCTATAGTATAAAATGCAATTCATATGGGAAATGCTTCTATGATTTGAATCCCACAGAGCTATTATGTGCCGTTCATACTCACAAACACAATAGTCATATTGCAGCATTTTCCCAATATGGTCCCGTAATTGATTCAATAAAATACGTACTCTTGCTTCACTGCATCGCAAATCAAATACTAGTCACTTCATCTCCTAGTAATTTATCCACAATGCAACTAGTCAGAAAATTCAGTTCATACTAATGTAAAAATCGTCGTCCATCTGAGTTCAGTTCAATTTTCTCTTACTAAATTTCGCTCAAAATTCTTTGAACTACTTGTGACTCCAGTTGAAGTTGCTTGCCTGAAACGTACTTGCGAATTGACATTCTGAAACATGCAGGGATACTGCAGTGTAAGATATTTTGGTGTCATATTATTTATTAGTAAATTTGTAGAGCGTAGGACAAAAATGACTTTTGATATTCGTTGGGGCTCTTGGGCTCTGAATTTCAATCCACTGATGTCAACTCAGTGTCACATTATTTTGTAGTCGAGAAAAAAAAGAAGTATTTGTCCAGATTGATTGACAAAATTTTTAGAGTGTCGGATGCGATTTGTGTGGTATTGCGTTTTGAATTGTTGGTTGGTGCACTAGTCTTAGGAGTAGGCACACGTCGGTTTCGAGAGACCATGAATCTGCACCTGGAGAATTTGTGTTAGCTGGCACACATCACCAAGTTTA
>NC_042997.1:63826689-63856689 GCF_006345805.1 Octopus sinensis
GAAAAGTTGACCTTCGCGGGATATGGATTCAGAATATAAAGGCGCGTAATGAAATACCAGAAAGCATTCTGTCTTATGCTTGAAAAAATCGTCCAATATACAATCCATATTAATCGATATTTTTGACAATTTCTTGTAAATTTCATGGCTAACTATTTGAGAATATATGTAGTTTTCGGCTACGTAATCTGGTGCTGTAAATTTGCCGAAGGTGCAATCGGGTTAGGTCATGAGTTGAATAATTTCTTTATACATTCGTCAAATAGAGTTGAAGTACTTTTGGGATGGATTAAGTCTTTTATCTTTTAGGGATAAGTATGAATATTAAGTGGCATAGTAAAAAATATTTGTGTTGTTGTCCGTAATTGTCTTCGTCGGTATAGTGCTCATTTGCGTTACCTAATTTAACTGTTTTATAAAACCTTTCTACTATAGGCATAAGGCCTGATATTTTATGGCAAGGGAGTTAGTTGATGACATCAACCTCAGAGCTCAAAAAAATAAAACGTAAAGTTGGCCTCGGCGGAATTTGAATGTAAAAGCGGATGAAATGCCGTGAAACATTTCGTACGATTTTGCTAGCCAGCTGCCTTTAACTGTCCCATAAATAAGAATGGATAAAATCAGTGCTAAACTGAAATACGTACTGTGGTCATACTATGACGGACTAAGATGTTTGACGATAGTGCTTTAGCATAGCCGCAGTTTAATTCAAAGAATCTGTTAGAAAATTATTTTTGAAGCTATTGAACAGATTTTATACTTATGTTATTACTTACACGTGCCAGTATTCAGCGTTAGCCAGTTCTAAGATAGATAAGTGGAAGCTGGTGGCAAATACATGATGTATTTATCATGTTTATAAGTAACATTTGTAAAGGAAATTATTTGCTGCCTGCTGAGGAAAGTGGCTTAAAAACTTAATTGGTCGAGAAATATTAATAATAGTCTAATATATTTTCATATAATAAACAATTGTAGAGAAGGCCTAGAGCCAATCGAAGTATATGTGTAATGCCAATCAGAGCGGGTTGTGAACAACAATCTCAGCAGGCTTCATTTGAAATTAAACATGCTGTGGTTCGGTAACGAAGTAATTTAGAGATATGTATTCACGCTCCATTATTATTGTCTTTCTTTATGCTCCTTTTCTTAAACTGTTTTCTAACTATATAAGAAGTCACAACCATTATGGTGAAAGAGCGTAGTCTTATTTATGGTTACTGTTTCACCACAAGCCAGCCATAATCTAGTAAGTAGAGGATTAAATGAATTGCTGCCGTGTTCGTGTGTTACGTTTTGCATATTAGAAACGTTGTTAACGTATTCTGCGAGTGCGATTTGAGGAAAATCTGGCTGCTCTCTATATGAGGTTAAGCAGATGCATAGTGACTCTTCATTGTTGGGCTTCGTTCATATTTTATAAAGTCGACCTTGGCACATTTGGATATTGTTAAAACACGAAATTACATAACGAAGGTGATATTTGCTGTCACTCGTCCCAAAACACCATTAATCTTTATTAGGAAATAATGATCTCTTATATCATCTTGTAGATTATGAAAATGGCATATATTTGTAAAGGGTGGATCTGGCCGATACAGCCATTCTAAGAATACAAAGGCAAGTTATTTTAGCAAAATTGAAAAAATTCATATAGGAAGTGGGAACTAAGATTTTGAACTGAGAACAAAAATAAATTGATAATTAGCACATTACTCTGATTATGTATCAACTATTTCGCTGTTGTATTTCTTTTAACCAGAGTCATTTATTTCTTAATACTGTACAATGTCCAGAAATATAAAAAATAAAGTTGACTCAGCGGAATTCTAATTAAGAATGTAAAAACTAGGAACACAATACTGCAAGAAATGTTTTCCTAATGCTGCCTCGATCTCTGCCAATATAAAGCTGACAATTCTTTTTTCTAATAAAGTTATAATGTGTAAGCAATAACTGTGTAGGTGGGTGTTAACCGTTACCATCGACGCCAGTAATTGAGCTTTCACATACATTATCAGTCCCTGAGGGACATGAGTAAAAGTTGTCTTTAATGGGGTTTGAACTTACAATTTTAAGTGCTGTAAAAATTACTGCAACTTATTCCGTCGCTCAAGCAATAAGACTAATCCTCCACGCCGAATAATTTGTTTCTAATATAGGAACAAGGCCACAGGCTTTCAGGGAACTTCAGTTATTGGGTGTTACGATGGTGTATCGACTATAAAATGAACGAAACTAATGTTGACCACCGCGGGATTTGTAGAAAGGTAAAGAAAGAGACGGAGCAAAATCCTAAAATCTACTTTTCTGATGTACTATTGATTCAAGCAGTTACCACCTTTATACTACTACTACTACTACTACTAATACTACTACTACTACTACTACTACTACTACTACTACTACTACTACTACTACTACCGCTGCTGCTGCTGCTACTACTACTACTACTACTAATAATAATAATGATGATGATGATGACGACGATGGTGATGATAATAATAATAATAATAATAATAATAATAATAATAATATCAATAATAACAACGCTGATTTCTTTTATTAACCTCGGTGGTATAGATTAGAGGGACATCATACAGGCAGTTTACTATTTGTATGAGAGTTTACATGAAAGTTGATAGGATAGAATTGGAAAAGCCAGTGTAATGTTATAAAAGTATACATAGTATACACTATATGTGATAACATGAATCATGCAATCCTCCTGTTAAAACTGGGGCTAATGAAGGGACAGCTAAGGACAATGAAGAAAACCCATAAGTCTAGGAATACACTGACTATCAAAAGCATGAGCTGTCGCCTAACTTTCATTTTCCAATTTACAGTGACGTGCTTAGCTTGGTCCATTCACCTTCACCATTTTTGCCACAGTCACCCAACTTTTTGTCGAATTCACTAGGGAATAGCACCTCCCTCACCACTCACCCTTCCAAATGAAACTTCAAAAAAAATCGATGATGCGGGGTGCCAATCTTTTCAGCCTGTATCACAGTACAACCTCTTTAGGCATAGTTACAAGACAGGGAAACACTGCTACTTCTGGTTTGTTAAAGGTGGTTGGTAGGACGATTCTAACAATGGATTCGGCTAATTGACGGATTTCTCCTATAAGTGATAGCATCTTTTAGATACAACTCCACGAATTAGACATTCTCAGATCCCGAACGAGTGCAAGCAGTACGGTATCGTCGTCCTGCGCATATCTCAGGCATCCCAACTACATGGTGTATCCGTGATGTAGAGTTTATCCCGAACCAGCAGTGGTCCTTGGTAACATTGCCCGACCAGGATATTTGGACGTTAACCTAGATAGTTCAAGGCCCGAAAGTCCTTCGAAATAGACCAGCTACTTCATCCTCTTCGACGCCCATAGTTTCCTAAAGAATGTCATAGCTCTTACTCATCACTAAAGTCCATCAAGTAAAGAAATGCCATATAATCAACATTATTCTCTAGTATTAAAACTAATCGGCCAGATAATGTTGTCAAGGATGCCTGAATAAAATAAATCCAATCTAATCGACATGTCAGTCCCAACAGATGACAATGTATTTTTCAAGTAACTAAATATACTCTTCGTATACAAATATCTAAAAATAGAGATAACCCAAATGTGAAACCTGAAGGCAAAAAACAACCTTTGTAAATATAGGTACTTTAAGTACGGTGTAAAAAAACATGCAAATACATAACCAACACTCCAGAATTTATGAATATGTATATATTCCATACCAAAAACACCAATTATTAGGACAATAGAAAGACAAAGGATTGCGAGGATTTACATAGACACCTCTAAGCAACAAATTTCAGTAACAACGTGAGAAATATAGCAATAAAATGCGCCGAAAGGAGTGAAACGCCACTAGGGGCGACGAAGAAATCCTACAGAACAAGAATAAAACATCACTTCTCCGTAAATTTCAGACTACAGAAGCACGCTTAGAATTAGTTCATTCACTCCTACCCTCTACAGAGTGTTACAAAGTAACAAGGAAGGCAGCATCGCCCTCTAATCATTACTTTCTTTACCAAGTGGAGCTTCAAAAAAGTTGATGAGAACTTGTACGAAAAGCAAATGTGTACCCTCATTGCTGTCAATCGTGTTAGCTCATCTTCAACATGGACACTAATCGTAGGAAATATCCTGCCCTTCTCTGCCACAAGAAGGCGGCGGGAAGACCATTATGACTAGCAGAGGACGGTGAGCATTTGCCGGCGCTCTTGGTACCAAGCACCTACGCTGTGCAGCTACCCATCTTCCTCATTTTCCACCGCCTCCTTCTCCTGCTGCTGCTGCTGCTGCTGCTGCTGCTGCTGCTGCTGTGCTGCTGCTACTACTACTACTACTACTACTACTACTACTACTACTACTACTACTACTACTACTACTACTACTAAACCCCAAACTTTGTTGGCAAGTACACCTACATCCTTACAAAAACCCTATAAATTAAAATGTTTGTGTCCTGACGTATTATATGAATGTGTTTCTGCTATGCGCTCCGCCGCCCAAGCTTTCGGTTATATTTAAATCTCTCATGACCTTCACTTGCCCTAGGGCATCTCCCAGCAAGTGATTGTATTCATCCTGCTCATTAAAGTAAAAAATAACAACAAGAAAACCCTCTACATGATAGAACACAGTCGGCCAGATATTTTCGTCTTAGATAGAAAAGATAGAAAATGTGACATTATTGACACAGCAATCATCAACGACAAGAACATGAAGACGTAAAGGAGGAGAGGAAGTAACTGACTTCCTCGGACTGTAAAGAAAAATAAAGAAGCATACGAGAAGCAAGTGTAAAGCAAATCGTAGCGGACGCGTTTTGAATGATGGCTGCTAATCTCATAGCCTGAGCGCATGAAGTAAAACACAGCGTAGTGTGTAGCTCCATTTGTAATAATATTTCCTTTATTGGCCACAAAGATCGAACACAAAACGAAAATGTGCAATACAAAACAAAGGATGGGGGAGGTTACCACAGAAATACAATAAAACAATAACAATTAACAACACAATTTCAATAATGAAATTCTCCAAAAGTTCCTCCTGGGTTAACCAAGGACCTTTACTGAACCTGGTTACTCTGAGCGCCAAGCGCACCTCAAACGGGCATTTCTTTCCTGTTCAAGCCCCTCTGGCCTTCAGATGTATGTTTAAAGCAGCCCCATTCACACGGAGCCAATACTTAGAAGAAGAAGAAGAAGAAGAGAAGAAGAAGAAGAAGAAGAAGAAGAAGAAGAAGAAGAAGAAGAAGAAGAAGAAGAAGAAAAAGAAAAAGAAGAAGAAGAGAAAGAGGAGGAGGAGGAGGAAGAAAAAGAAGAAGCGGGGAGGTTTCTTAATTTTGGCCCAGCAGCAACTGGTGATCAAATTAGAAAGAAAGAAGGAAATGTACTAATATGTTAAAGACAAAACGAACCCCACATACATACTCTCTCTCTCTCTCTCTCTCACACACACACACATACACACACATACAAACATACAGAGGAATGTATAGAAACCCATGTTTGAAATAAGGCAAGACATTGCAAATCGTAATTTCTGAAATTGTAATTTGTACTTGAATTTGGTATTACACATTTTTCTGCATATACATCATACGTACGCACAGACCTACATACGTACACGCATAGATACATGCATATACATATATATTCGTATATATATATATATATATATTACAAAACAGATTCATACAAATAATACAGTCTCGGTGTCGACGAAATCTACAGGAGCAAAATGTTTTGTTCGTGCCGAAATGAAATATATATGTGTGTGTGTGTGTGTGTAACTGTTTGACTCGGCTGCATTCAACTTCAAAATGTCGTACGATCGTAGAACAAACCTAGCACGTCACCAGGTAACTGGAGATTAACTCAACCTGTTGTTAAATGATACATGTACCTTCTCCCAAATTGCCGATTGCCACTTTCATTCATTTGTGGACTAGCTCATATATGCTGTGAGGGCGCGTGGCTTAGTGGTTAGGGCATTCGGCTCATGATCGTAAGGTTGTGAGTTCGATTCCCGGCGACGCGTTGTGTCCTTGAGCAAGACGCTTTATTTCACGTTGCTCCAGTCCACTCAGCTGGCAAAAATGAGTTGTACTTGTATTTCAAAGGGTCAGCCTTGTCACTCTCTGTGTCACGCTGATTATCCCCGAGAACTACGTTAAGGGTACACGTGTCTGTGGAATGCTCAGCCATTTGCACGTTAATTTCACGAGCAAGCTGTTCCGTTGATCGTATCAGCTGGGACCCTCGTCGTCGTAACCGGCGGAGTCTTTTTTTAAGCTCATATATGCATAACTAATCCGAATAACGATAAATGCAACATTCTGACCAGTAATCACGGTTGTATATAGATAAAACCACTGTGTTTTCTGTAAATATACAAATGTATATAGAAGTGCAAATACTAATAACGTTATGAATATAATATAAATATTAGTTTTTTATTGAGTGGGGGCGACGTCACACGTTTCACGTAGCATCCTACACTTGTCACCAGGGTAGGATCGTCGATTATATCCCCATAATGTATGTATATATATATATAATATATATATTATATATATATATATATATATATAATATATATATATACATATAGATAGATAGATAGATAAATAGATAGATAGATAGATAGATAGATAGATAGATAGATAGATAGATAGATAGATAGATAGATACTGGGTTGTACAGTTTCATATGAAATCTGAACTGGTTCTCATTTCGCCTGCAGAAATATCATTACAAAGTTTTGTTTGATGCATTAACGATTCTATTGTTGCGATGCATTTGCTAGAGGCCAAAAGTTAATTTATGTTAAATACTAATATATATTCATAAGTACCTTACCACGCATGTTTTACGTTTATATTTTAACATATATTAAGGCGGCGATCCGTTAGAATCGTGAGCACGTATGGCAAAATACTCAGCTTTATTTCGACCGTTCGAGTACAAAATCCGCCGAGATTGACTTTGCTTTTCATATCTTTTGTGATTAATGAAGTGATACCAGTTGAGCAATGGGATCCATACAATCGACCACTTGTCCAATAAAATTTCAAGCCTTGTCCCAATAGTAGAAAGAAATATTTTAACCTGTATATTAGATTGCATTATTATATGCCCTTAAGGCTGCATGAAGACAGAATCGTTAGCGCATCGGACAACATGTTCCACAGCGTTTCTTCCAGTTTTACGTTCCGGTGAGGTCGAATTTTCTTTTCTTCATTTCAGGGTTGATAAATTAAATGCCATTGGGCTCTGGAGTCGATTACATCGATAATTCCCCTGCACTAGAATTTCAGGTTTTGTCCCTGCGGTAGAAAAAAAATTGATGTACCCTGTATTATATGGTAAGATATGAAATTCAAATAAATATACAAATACCAACATTCATGTATACACACAAACATCAAGCGCTTGTGCGTATGTGTGCTTTCGTTATTATTTTTTTAAAGCTAATTTAAGAAATAGAAGAGAATCAAAGTTGAGTTTCACCTTCATTATAAATTTTCGAGATGAATGAGACATTAAGTTTCACCTGATAGCTTATTTATAGAAACTGAGTGAACAAGCCTTTAGGCGAAAGTTAAGGTCTCTGTTAATAGGATTTTATATCTTCGCACTGAAACACATACATGCATGCATTCATATACATACGGTAAAATGCATACACATATATACTATGCATATATGTATATATATATATATATATATATATATATAATATATATATATATATATATATAAATAAATATATATATATATATATATAATATATATATAATATATATATATATATATATATTATATATATATATATATATGTATGAGTGTGTGTGTGTATACATACAAACACATACATAAAAGATATATTTATATATATATATATATTATATATATATATATACATATTTACTGAGAAAATACAAAGTGTAATGAGAATTAGCGCATTGCATGCATATAAATATGCCAACTTTCGCAGAGGAGCATTAGAATAATTGTAGAATTACGCCCACACACTGCCTCTTGTTTCTCCCCCTATTCCGCCTTCAAGCTTAACTGAAAAGTCGCTCCTCTAACAAATATAAGTATACCATATCATGCCATCCAGTTTTTATAAAATATAGTTGTGAAAAATCATTTTACATACTGAAGAGAAATTGTTAGAGAGGCGAAGCCAAGTATCCATTCCTTCAATCATGTTAATAATATTACCTTTTTAAGCCATCAAGACTGCTTTTCTTGTTAATAGTTCGGGTCCCTTTTTACTATATACTTGATTTGTAACCGAATCATTCTTACGGGCTTTAATAATTAATCGATATAATTCCATATATAGTTATCTGTAGATACTGATGCAGAGAAACGTGGAGAGTAGCAATACATACTCTGTGGATTTCAGACAGTTTTGTTTGATGAGAGTGACTTATTGTAGAACTTATCCTGAACTAGTTGCCCTTCTCGTAGTGATAGTATCGCTACATCAGATATGTTTAAAAACTGGTTTTAAAAGTTTAGACCTCAGAATCTTCAGGAAACACTACTGAGAATATGTCATATGAAAGCGTTTCCTAGATCATCAGTAAAAGCCCAGCAAGCCGTACTTTCCAATAGAAAAAAGCACCTAAGAGTATCTGAAATATCAAATGCCCTCCCCGGTGGCAGCATTGACGAGGGTTTCAGGTCAGTGAAAGAGATGAACTGTGGAAGAAAAAAGAGTCTATTCACCGTCGATGAATTTATGAAGAAGTCGCAGCATTAGTGCTCGTCTGGTACTAGACAACTTAAACTGAACATATGCAATGTCCAGAACTTGCTACCATATAACAAGTTAACATATGTGTTCTAGTTAATTTATGCACATTTTATAACCTCTTATGTTTTAATTTGCTTCGTGTCACCTCGATAATTTTGAAACAGTGCCTATCGTCTGCATTTTTTAGACACCACGCAACTGCTCAGACGTTCCAGCCGAAGGCCTGTTTAACTCCATCACTTTCATGTGAAAAAGTATTTTAATCTCGTAGTACAGTAAGATGCCTGGAAATTTTATGAGACTATAGAAAATAATTTCTGCATAAGGTTATTAACTACAGAATAACATGCATACACACATACATACCGGATTGAATGGTACCGCCGCATTGAATGCTACAGCCCAGGTGTCGAAACCATAGTGATATCCGTGGGGCAGCTGATGATGGGGATGTGTTAGGTTGGTATAGCTGTTATTGTACGTGCAAAATAGTTTAATTTATGGCTTAGTGGGAGAGAGGAAGGCAGAGCATATCCGTTAGAGGATATTTAGGTCAGTTGTAAGAAGAGAAGAAATTGTCTCAGGTTTAAAGATATATTTCAAAAACTTTCTACAGAACTGACTCTGTAAAAATCTCCCACAAAACCAGTGTAGGTGCTAATGATCACAAATATAGTGTCACTGTTGTATTACGAACAGGGCTCAAACTACCCCTGCTAAAGTAAAGAGTATAGTAAAAAATGTTTTAACTTTGTATATTTAAGTATCATTATAGAAATGAACAAGTTATTGCTATACAGTTCAGAGTTCCTTTTTTTCAAACTATTCCCGAGGAGTAAAATGGCAAGTGGTCCCCTCTCCTCCGTACGTTTCAGGCTACAAGATTGCCGGTACTCCATAGATTTAATTCCTTAATTTCCACAATTCAGGGTGGCAAAAGTCGCTTGATGTCTAAGAAGTAGCATTTACTGTATTCTTGCATTTCTTTCTTTCCCAGTTTAGCAAAATGTTGAATATATAATTTGGTTATATAACTGACTACTTGCCTTCAACAGGAATATACATAAAAATTTGACATGAGGAGCACTAGTCAAAGTAATTATCCGAGAAGAAAAGACGTAGTGATGGGCTCTTATAACAATATATTTATAACGAAACACACAGTTTAGAATATTGTAAGAAACCATGGGTAATAAAATCACTCTGTGTAAAATCTGTTTATCTTTGGTTAAAATAATCTGTGATGACTTTTCTTACGCCTCTTCGTGAAAGAAGAGCTTATTTTCAGATGTTTGAAAACCACTCAGGTTGCCACATTTGCTGCGGCTAATTCAAAGAAAATAACGTAAGAATCTACAACAACAACAACTACTACTACTACTACTACTACTACTACTGCTGCTGCTGCTGCTGTTGCTGCCACTGTTGCTGCAGCTACCACTGCTGCTGCTACTGCTGCTACTGCTATTGCTGCTGCCATTTGCTTAAATGTTATTTTATTCATTTCTATTCCATCATGTTTTACATTTAAGCATTTCCTAATAGTTAAAACGTTGAAATAATAAGCAACATACCGGCATAAATAAAGCTATAAAGCGTATTTCACTATTAAAAAAACCCAGTTAAGTCAGTATTTATCAAAGTTTAATATATTAATTAAACTTTCTGACCTTTAAGATATTTTAGTGGATATTTATTAGACTTCAGTTCAACTATAAACAGTTTTCAAGCATCATCTATTAATTATCCTAATCTTTCGTCTATTAAGTTTACTCAGTAATCAAGACATCAATAAATATGTAGCAAACTTTAACCATCCATAAATATTATCAATAAATCGATAGTAAGTATACATTATAATAAGCTTATAATAATATTTGTTATATCTCAACACTTAGTATACAGATAAAATATTTTAGATATTGGTATATAGATGTAATTAAGCTACAACATCCAGTTTATTTATATGTTTTCTTTACATAATGATTCTAAGACACAGCATTTTCAAAAGCATGCGATGCAACCTGTACTTGCTGAAAGTTGAGGTCAAATATATATTCATAGTTCAATAAAATTGGAGTCAAAACCTTGCAAAATGTTATGCAAAACTGTTCCACAGTTATTGGCTGCCAGATATAATCATACATTGAAAATGTTCCTGCTACTGGATACGTATGAGGAATTTCACAATATCTGTCGAATTTATTTAAATAAATAAATAAATTGTATAAAATGAAATAAATGATATTCTTTATTTAAAATCATTTAGAATTGTTTCTAGACATTTTTTACACTGCTAGTACATTGATGAGATGTGTAATCATTATCATTAATCTTAATCCAAGGTGCAAAGTTCACCCTAAGATCATTGCTTGAATAAGTATTTCGTTAGACACCATCGTCATTTCACACAGAATTTTTCGGCTAGTGATCTATTTTACGCTTTGACTTCAAAACTCTGGTGGAACTGCTTTGACTTTCATGTATTCAGGGACGATAAAATATAGAAACGTTGAAATAATGGATCGATTTTATCGACCAGTTCCATTTTGGTAAATTTGTGTCTAGTGACTATATCGTGCGCATATGTGTATGTATGTATATATGTACGTATGTATGTATGTATGTATGTATGTATGTATGTATGTATGTATGTATGTATGTACGTATGTAAGGATGGATGGATTGCTGGAAGTATGGATGGATAGATAGATGTGTATAGTAAGGTAGGTATTTTGGTAGATAAGTTGGTAGGTAGGAAGGTAGGAATGTACGTAGGTAGGTATGTTCATAATGAAATAACATTATACTTAATTACATATATAAGAATATACTGTGTGTATATAAAGAGTTCCTTCCTGCTCTAATGTGAATATCTGATAGCCAAATGTTATGTCATGTCAAGTGCAAGGAAGTGATATTTCAATAAAGACTTCTCGGCATCATTTTTTTCATGCGCCTCTTGATTTCCTGTTCCGTTAGATAAATATCAAAACATTATCTGAAAACCAATATTTTCACGCCCTAGTGTTTACGAAGAAAACGAAAGGAAAAAAGGAAAAAAGGAAACAAATATAACACTCCTTTAAAAGTCCTCATCAGAAAATACAGCGCTGTGTGTGTGTGCATGTATGTGTGTGTATGTGTGAGTATGTGCGTATGTGTGTATGTGTATATACATATATATATATATATACACACATATATATAATATATATACATATATATATATATATATATATTATATATATACATATACATGTACATATACATACATACATATATATATATATATATATATATATATATATTATATATATATATATATAATATATATATATATATATAATATATATAATATATATATATATATAATATATATATATATATACATATTGGAGAGTTAGACGTTGGAATAAAAAAATTGTATAAGTCAATTGTTGTTGATCAATATTTCTCCATTTTCTCTTTACCTTAAATTTATACAATATATATATATTATATATATGTTTATGTATCTATCTATCTATCTGTTAATCTGTCTGTCTATTTGTTTCCCTCTCTCTCTCTCTCTCCTCTCTCTCTCTCTCTTATATATATATAATATATATATATATATATATATATATATATTGATTTCCTTTCATTTGTTTTATTTTTCTTGAAATACAGTGTGGAATATGCCATTCATTTTTTTTTTACGGTTGTTTTCTGTCTGTTTTTCTTTTCGCTATGTGTTTACTAAAACCCCTAAGCTGTCAAAGAAGATTGAATGCATTACGAATGATATACAGTAAATGTTCAGTGAGTAAACGAGGAAGGTAAACAAGTAAATACTAAATACTGAAGCGTGAAAAAAAAATGTCTGAATGAAGCGGGTGACGCACAGATCAAATAAATAAGAAGTGAAAATGTGTAAATAAACTTAAAGGAAACAAAAATCAATAAACATCAATGTAGATTTTGTTCAATAGAGTATTCATTTAGAATATGAAGTGATCCTTTATGTTAAATCATAGACATAAGTAGGGATGGTAATAATAATAATAATAATAATAATAATAATAATAATAATAATAATAATAAAAATTAAAATAATAATAATAATAATAATAATAATAATAATAATAATAATAATAATAATAATAATAATAATAATAGCAACAACAACAATAATATGAAGCAATAAATTATCTCGTTTCGGGATGTCCTGTACTGACACCAAATGAATTTTAAAATTACCATGAAAGAGTAGAACACTATTTACATTGAAAAATATCTAAAAACTAGAAAATCTGAACTCCTGCTTACTGGCATCAACATCATTCTGAGCAAGTTGTTCAAAGTGAAAATGTCACTATTCGCTGTGATTTTTCGGTCAACACCAGCAGAACGATCCTGGCTAATCGACCAGATATAATAATTAGAGACAGTAGAACAAAATACTTGTAGACGAATAGATGTAAGTGTTCCTACTGATAAAATATATCCGTAAAGGAATTTGACAAATTATGTAAATATAAGGACCTGGAAATTGAAATACAAAAGATGTGTCATCGCAAATCGGCAACTGTTCCTGTTATTGTGTGTGGTATTGGGATAATGAGAAAGGTATCTCAAAAATAACTTGGTATAATCCCCGGAGAACCATGTCTCCGAGATATCCAAAAGATTGCGCTGACAAGTACTGCCCACATCCTTAGGAAAATCCTATCAATTTAAATGTATGTGTTACTACCCCTGTCACATTCCCTCTCCAAGCTTTCAGTCATACTGTAACATCTATTATCCTTCACTCGTCCTAGGACGCTGGGTTGTGTTGGCGAGTGATTGTAACAAACGTGCAGATTAAAAGTAAATCTCTCGTGGCATTTGATCTTAACTAATTGGGAGTGTTATCATGTGCATTATTATATGCTTAATACCAGATATTTGCTTGTCAGTTGATTGGGCTTAAATAGTTGAGCATGTCCCTTAGTGGCTGATGATCTGTGCATCTCTGATCACGAGCAGAAATACTGGTGGATTATCATAACCATGTGTTGAGAGGAATTCTACGAGATTTGAATAATTCATCTCCGGAAATATGGTTGTTTGTTCATCATCTTTGAACCAACTTCAGGGTTCTTTTGAGCAGAATGGGCTAATCATCCTAGAGAAAATTCTAACTAGGTCCCACCTGCAAGGTCATGCGCTGTTTATCTTGATATAAGATCACCATGTCGCGTACATATGGTTATGATGCCTGTGCCTGGTGTTCTCTTATCAGACGGGTAGTCATCTTGGGCATACTGGGCTTCGCATATCTTACTCCAGTGTCACCTTGATGACATGCACTGCTCTCTCACTCAATAATGATGATGATGATGATAATAATAATAATAATAATAATAATAATAACAATAATAATAATAATGATGATGATGATGATGATAATAATAATAATAATAATAATAATAATAATAATAATAATAATAATAATAATTGCGTAATCCACCACTGTCGGCCGGATAGTGTCATATTGAATAAGAGAGACATATACTGCCAGACTATTGATGTAGCCATACCAAATGACATGAATGCTGTGACTGAAGAGGTTGAAAAAATCACCAAGTACTCCGAATTGGAAGTGGAAATGGCAAGACTGTATGGAATGCGAGAGGTTAATGTAAATGTGAGACCAGTAGTGATCGGAGCGTTGAGCTCAATCTCTTCTTAAGGCAACTGGAAATCTCATGCACGGTTGATGTCTTGCAAAAAGCAGACATCGCACATCTTATTTTTGTGACTTGACAGATGACTAAAGACTCCGGTGCATTTTTAGCTACACTGTATTACGAAGGAATGATGATGATAATAATAATAATAATAATAATAATAATAATAATAATAATAATAATAAATAATAATAATAATAATAATAATAATAATAATAATAATAACAACAACAAAAACAACAACAACAACAACAACAATAATAATCCTTTCTACTAAAGATACAAGGCCTGGAATTTGTGGGAGGAAGATAGTCGATTTCATCGACCCTAACACTTGTCTGTTACATTATCGACTCCGAAAGGCTGAAACGCAAAGTGGACCTCGGCGAAATATGAACCCAGAAAGTAATGATGGACGAAATACCGCTAAGCATTTCACCCGGCGTGCTAGCGGTCCTGCCATCTCGCCGCCGTATATATAATAATAATAGTAAAAGTGGCATGCCTATGCCCAAATCTTGTATAAATTAGAGCTGCAGAAAGTCTGCGGTTGAATAAAATACGTGAACCGATAACTAGATAATAATAGTAGGAACAAAAATTACAATGAGTTTTAACTAACAGAAATGATGGTGTGACACAGTTATATAATGATAACGTAACCGCGCAGTTGGTGCTTAACATCTAGGCTCCGTAAAGATGAAAGGTAAAAAAATTAACAGAACAGAAAATTCAGAACTACAAGATAAATGATAATAGAAATGATGATGGTCAGAATGATCACAATGATAATGAAGATAAAGATTTATGGAAACTGTTTTATCAGCTACAGATCAATGGCACTATCGATTTTTTCTTCACAAGTAAACTGACGCAAATATTGCCATTCAGATAGAGACGTAGACACACCGAACATACGTACATATAATCCTCATACGGGCACTACTTACGCGTGCATGCATGTATATTTTTATGTATGTATGTACATACGTACATACATATGCATATGTATGTATGTATGTATGTATGTATGTATGTATGTATGTATGTATGTAGGTATGTATGTATGTATCTATCTATCTATCTATCTATCTATCTATCTATCTATCTATCTATCTATATATCTATATATATATATATATATATAATATATATATATATATATATATATATATATGAATGTATGTGTGTGTGTGAATATGGGTATACTTCGGAACACATACATTTCTTAATGCTTAATAAATTATTCGCCTGCATATGATTAATATTCGAGTTTAATTTTGTGTGCGGTTGTGTGCGAGTTTGTCAGTTAATGTGTGTTAGTATGTGCACCTGTGTGCGCGCCTGCGAATTCACAAATGTATATGTACGCACAAGTGCACGTTGATATAACATTTATTGAGCGTTTGTCATACGCATTTTAATCTTTGCCTTTTACTTCATACTGCGAATTATCTACACTGAATGTCTATGTATAGGTCATTACGGCGTCGTCGTCATCCTCCTCCTCATCATGATCATCAACAGCAGCGTAATTATCATTATCACAGCCATGCTTTTATTCTTTTATTTGTTTCAGTTATTTGACTTGAGGCCATGCTGGAGTCCCGCCTTTTCTCGAACAGAACGACCCCAGGATCCTATCGATCTCTGTTGCCGAACCGCTTAGCTACAGGGACGTAAACACACCAACATCGGTTGTCAAGCGATAGTGTTGGAGAACAAACATTGACGCACAACATCGCTCTATAACAACGTCCAATAATCTGGTCGATTCGGTGATACGACGATATATATTTATATCTATGTCTACACAACGTAGCCTGTACACCATTTGGTATTCGTTAATGAAAGGACGTGATGAGGCACCAATATATCACTGGATTAGAGACACATTCACTTGTAGGACAAGTACACCACTCTGTGTCTGAGTGTCTGGCCGTTGGTCTGGTTGTCTGGTTATCTGTCAATCACACAGTATCTATCTTCAAAAAGTGGTTTCAAATTTAGGCACAAGACCAGCGATTATTGATATTTAAAAGAGTTTAAATTTTCTTAGTACCGTTGCTTATAATTAGCAGTAGCTGCCACATAAACTATAGCAGAGTGTTACTGTATACCTAGGGCCAAGCACATATATACTAAATTAAATCTTTTGCCGTAGGCTTGTAATGCACAGTTATTTCGTATTTCGAAGTTAGAATTAAAGTTATTTAGTTTAGGTTTTTTTTCTATTAAATATATCTTTAATAGTGAAATATTATTTTCATATATTGAATGATTTAGTTTTAATAAGTATTATGATACTTGCAATAAAATTATTGATAATTGTAATAAAGTGGAAATATATTGCATAATAACTTCAGCTTGCAATGATAGCATTGCAGGTAAAGACGATTGATTGTTTATGCATCAAAAGAGAAGAACAATGGTGCAGCATAATGTTATAATTAGCTATATCCAAGGTAAATCGAATGCACAATTTAATGCAGTACACAGAATAATACACGTGCAATAAAATGTATTATATTCTTAGTACCCTTTCAACTATAGGTATTGTATATAGGGAAGTCTATATTTTGAAAGATATCATATTCCATTCCTTTCTAATACAGTAGCGTAAACAATGCGCATAGCTGAGCAAAAGTATTTGTTTCGGTTTCAACAATTAGAAACGCATTCATTTTCGTGACAATTGATTCTTCTGCCAAATTAATCAAGTAACTAATTTGGATTTAAGCAGGTTTAAAACTGGCACATAATCTCGGCTTTTCAGGAGATTATATTTTCGTATATTAATGCATGTCACTATAAGTGAATATTATGAACAGATTTGTATTGCAAATAAATCAGATCGTCTGAAATAAAATTCGAATGTAGTACTAAATTCGGTCGGAAATATTAGCACAGAGTAAACCTGAATTGTGCCAAACATCGGTAAAATAGGTAATCAAGTAATATCGTATAAATGTATTTGTTGTACATTAAAAAATATATTTAATGCAAAAAAACCTTCATATACATTTGGTTTCCACCAAATAACCTCAGCCTCGTAGTTAAAGACAGAAATACAGAACAGGTTTTAAATGATCAGCGGAAGGCCCAGAGACGGACATAGACGCCACTCTAGGAAAAATAAGAAACACATTGATTAACAAAAAAAAAAAAACGTTCCACCATATAGTATACGTCTAAGGTACGTGAACAACATCAGCTCAGCTTCTCAAGTATTCTGCAGAGTAACATCAATGAAAACGTCACCCTTAACAAATCTCCAGTAGTCTAACAATCGATCACCAACCCATACAGTTTTTCTACTCTAGATAGAACAACGAAGATCATCATGGATTTATCATGTGAACAAACAGTTTTACTTTCTCTTCCTGAACGTCCCACGCATAATAAATATGAATGAAGTTAGTCATTTGTGTATTAATATTTCAGTAGGATATTTTTTATACTCTATTATTATTCTTGAATGGAAACGAATTTTAGGGCAATTAGCCAAAGTGTTTTCCCATATCTCACTCTCTCTCCCCCTGCCTCTCTCTATCTATCTATCTATCTGTGCATTTATCTATCTACTATATACATATATATATATATATATATATATATATATATATCTACTATATACATATATATATATATATATATATATATATATATATATACATATGTGTGTGTGTAATTATGTATAAAGGGAGAGAGAGAGACAAACACACACACACACACATATACGCATGACTGAGTGGGTGTACATGTGTGCCTGTAATTGCCTGAGTATGCGTGTCTGTATGTGTTTGCGGATGTAGTGTATATATGTGCGCGCGCGTGTGTGCATATATTTGTATATATATATATATATATATATATATATATATATCTATATATATATATATAATATCCTTATGTAGGTACTTTTTTTGGTATATATATATATATATATATATATATATGTATATATATGTAAATTGATGATTGTTTTCAGATTGGATTGGAATTTATTTCCCTAAAAATAGTTGTGCAGAAACAGCATTCTGACATTTTTCAGTCGATCGAATTTATGTTTTCCTTTTGTTTGATATTTGTTATTTTGTGTTTGCGCATATACTTACACCATCCAGTCACTTTCCTCTTTCCTCTCTTTTTCTCTGTAGACACAAATATACACGCACGCACGCACATACACACACGCAAGCATACACGCATGCACACATACACAGGCATATTCAATATGATTGGAACATGTTAAATTTTCGATATGACCGCTGTGGTCTTTTTTCAAAGTACACTATATAATCCACAGCAACCGTACTAATTTGACTTTGTAAATAGCAAGTGAATTCATTGTCCCTGTGAGAATATTCGATTTCACCACAGTTTAACTACTAAACCTTTAGTGAATTTGATTCACTAAACATTTTCTCGTGTTCAGATGGTTTCAGTATAGTACATGTTCGCTGTATTCATCTCTCCGCAATGCAGAATTAATAGACAACAATTACAAGCCATGAGTGTTCGTTTCTTTCACACACTTGCACGAACGTGCGCCCAAATACAGACACAGACACACATACACACAGAAACACACACTTATTTGATGATACAAATAACAGAAATATATCTTCATATTTAAGAGGTAGCATACTTTACGATTTAGCTATAAATCTAAATAATATAGTCTATAAAACATTTATTTCGCTAAGTTTAACACACAATACTCTCGAACATTCAATCATTTATATGGTTTTACAATTCTCTTTCCCTGTCTCTTCTTCTCTATCACTCTGTCTATCTATCTAATCTCTGTCTCCTCAACATATGTATATATATATATATGTGTGTGTGTGGGTGTGGGTGTGTATACACGCATACGCACGCACACGCACGCACACGCGCACACTCACACACAAGCCTTCAATTATCTGGATGTTTACCTCTAAAAACACTGGCGCAATCTGCGATTATCTGAAATTATCTAAAGGAGAAAAGCTTTCGAGGAATCTCAAATTTCAAGCAGAAAGCTCTTAAAGCTCCCTTCTGTTTCGAAGTATAAATATAGGAATGAAAGGAGTGTGAAGTTTTCTGACAATATGATTATTAAATGATTTACAATTGTTTCAACATATTGCACGCAATTCATCGCATGTTGATGAAACAATTATAAACCAAGGAATAAATATAATCCTATCAGCTCCACTCTTCACACATGCGCACAAACACACACACACATATACATGTATATATGTGTGTGTGCATAATGTTATACATAGGAATTACAGGGAACCCATAATTGGCGAGACAGATCTATCTCCATGAGGTAATAATATAATAAAGGTATTATTGTCCCCAATTTTGCTTACTAAAATAGTAATAATAATAATTTATATTACCCAGAATTATTTAAAGATAATGGTCACTAAACGGCAATAGTTAGCCAATATCCGCATATACGATTTAGGTTACAAAGTCACCTGCAACCCATTTTTAAACTCAATACAAGACATCTCTGGAGCTAAATAATTTATTGATGTACGGACACTTTGTTCACTTGTTCACTATCATCTTTTAAATCTTATGCAGTTCTTGCAGATTCTTTTTCTCCCAGGTACCGTGATCATTTGTAGCATATACATTAAGGATTCGAATTCTCTCCTCGACATCCTAATTTCGGCCATACTTGCATGTATATATGTATGTATGGATGCGCGTATGCATGTACACATAAATGTGTATATGTATATATATATATATATATATATATGTATCTATAAGTGATTACGTACATATTAGTTATGATATATATAACATATATACGACATATATTAACTTTTTCGACATACCTACATCAATATATGCACATACGTACGCGCATATATCATAAATGCACATATATATATATATATATATATATATATATATATATATATATATATATTTGTGTGTGTGTGTGTGTGTATGCATACATCCGTACATACATACATACATACATATTTTCCTTTTATATATTAATGTGTGATACGAACAGGTCTTCCGTTCCTATTTCAAGCTGGTAAATCGACCAGCTAAAGGTTCCTCTATTGGCCCAGAATATTTTTTCATGTCGTTGTTCCTTGAACCTCCTCGGCCATGCTCACATAGGCGTGTTATTAATGAACCGCCGTTCTCTTTCATTTAGACATATCACACATCACATTTTATAACCCAATGTATCTGTTTTCTTTCTTAGACTTAGGACCGATTGAAGTGAAATTTGTCTTTTAATTCGAAGAATTTTGTTGAATGAAGCAAAATTTTCTCATACACATATTTTAAAAATTATTTGGCAGAACAATATGTTATAGAATAAGTGATTAATATTATCATAGTAATACAAGAATTTTCCCTCTATAGACTATTACATTATTGGTTAGGTATAATAAAGGCAGAGGGTGAATAAATAAATGGTCTTAAGCTATATGTGTTTAAGTACATACATTAAAATCTAATCAAGGCATAATACGGTATGATAAAAATGCAAAAAGAAGTAAATAAACAAATAAAAAATATCTAAATAAAAGACACAGGTACAATAAACATTGTAAGGAAACATATATACATGCACTCGAAACACACATACACACAAATATAGATACAATCACATGCATAGATAAGGATACACGCCACAGAATGTACTATATAAAACAGGAGGACACTCGTGTGTTGGAAAATCGTTGAAGATGTTACAGGATGTGCAAATAAATGAATCTAAAATAAAAACAATAATAAATCTGAAGTAAAAACCAAGTATATAGTGCGCGTGGTGGTTAAATGGCATAAAATATGACCGTCCCCAAATATTGAAATATGTGTGTATGTGCGTGCGTTAGTGTGTGCGTGTATATATATATATATATATATATATATATATAATATATATATATATATATATATATATATATACTTACGCATATGCATGTATCGGTATCTCTATCGATCTATCTATCTATCTATCTATCTCTCTATTTATCTATCTATCTATCTATCTATCTATATATCTATATATCTATCTATCTATCTATCTATTCATCCATATAGATCCTTTGTACATATGTAAATTACTGTACAGATGAAGCCACGGGCAGGTTAAAGGCAACATGAAGTTGCTGTACCGTAAACAACTTCTGTGTGTTTATCCCTGGACAAGCTGTGACAATCCGTTCCTTTTTTACAGAATACTTTTCCTCTTTGTGAATTCGTTAGAACATTATGCAATTTATCTTTTGCCTGATATTTCAAAAAAGACGCGCTTTTGCGTGAGATTTCTCTTTGACTTCACAAACAAAATAATTTAACCAATCCGTTATTTGTTTAAATCCTACTTCGCACATACCATTAACCAATTAAAACGATATAACTTTTTCTGTCAAATGATATTTTTAACCACACTGTGATAATTTCTTTACTCTTAATTAGGTCATTATGCGTACTATGCCATATCACCTAATCGAAGACGTTTGGCTTTGATAATGAAGTATATTGTTCATAACTAAATTAAATTATAATAGTTAATTAGTGTTTTAAGCTTTTGTTTTTCAGAATATGGATCATATCCTGTGCAATAATTTATGCACCATTTCACACTTTATGCACCGTTATCTACAACATATCACAAATCAATAATAATTACAAAATGTACTATGCACGGAGTACAAGACAAATTTAATCATGTGTAGTTAGACCTATGATATATTTATGCTATGTTAAGCATCGGTTTATATCAGATTTTAATTAAATTTTCCTGCAGACACACAAATACGCGCATGTACTGGTTCAGAAAAATACAGTTAGGTCAATTTGATTGCTGCCGGTAACATATACCCCAGCACAACCCAAATGTGATCTGGTTGTGGTTAACTAAGGGACTAAAACGGCATGGAAACTGATTAGACAACTGAGGAGTGTTGCCAAAAGACCAGCCCGATAAATGCAAGGCCTATCGAAAGGACATATACACCCAACATAAGATCAACTTTAACCTAGGAATAGTGTACAGATACATAAAAATACTCTAGATGTTGAACAAACGTGAGGGAAGGGCCATGGAAAGTAATGGAGTAAAAACTGAGTATATAAATTGTTTAACAATGGAAATGTGATTGGTTTAGTAAACGTTATATTATATTATATATAACAATATATTATATATTTGTATTAGTTTAATCTTGTGATCTCTTTGAAATATATTTATATTTTATTTTTTATTATAAATAATTGATATTATAGAAGTAGGTCTTGGGAATATATTATTCGTATGCGTTAGCCAGTGTAACTAATTTCATGACAATTGACGATTTGAATTTATGTTAGTTTGATGGAACAAGTTTAACAAATTGAAAATATGCGATAATAATCTGGTAGAAGGGCGGTCTCACACCAAAAGGTAGTATTTGGTGGGTGGAATGTGAGGGGGTTACCTTAGAACACCATTGGTCGAAAGCGGATGTTGTCATAGATCAAACTAGCAAAATTTAGTTTCAAATACATGTCTATGTATCACTCTATCTAACAGTCATACCCCACCATATATATATATATATATATATAATATATATATATATATATATATATATATATATATACAGACAGACACACACACAGATACACACACATATATGTACTATGTGTGTGTATCTGTGAGATCTCGTTGTGAGATTAAAAAATGGTAATTTTCTAATGGTGAGGTCGTTTGGGCAATGCTGGTGGTATATTCTCCACATTATGAAAATGTTGTATCGCTCGCGGCGGCGCTACAGGGAATTGAGTTTCAATGATTTAAGGCGGTGCCAATAATCGAGATCAAACATGCCCTTAATTCTTTTAATGAATTCCTTCTGGGGTGATTCATATATAGTTAATAATATATACACATATATTTGACAAAATTATATATATTTATATTACTCTATATGCTAATGTATATTTATATACATATGTGTATTTAGCGCGTATCTATATTCCCAAACACACAAAGGCACACAAATACATTTCTATATACATACAAACATGCATACATATATACATACACATATTCATACACACACATACATACATACATACATATATACATACATTCATTCATATGTACATGGATACATACATGCATACATACATATACAAACGTATATTTGACTGTTGAATAACTACTATGTCGATAATATCGTTACAGATGAATATGTATGTAATGGTAAACATTTAAATTGTGATAATCAATAGAAGAAAAGCCCAGACATAAATAGTAAACTGAACTAGAAAACCGAGTTATATGTGTGTGACAAAAACCGCTATTGTTCTTAGCTGATATTACATGAGTTTTATACTAAGCTCTAAAAAATCTCTCTGTGTTTGCTTACGATGCTGATTGCAACACATTTGCAGAAAGATTTATCACTTTCCGTAGAAGTACCATAATCCACTTGATGGGGAATAAATCTGAGCAGCTTAACTAGTAACTCCAGATATTAAGAACAAATACAAGTTTTCTTGAGTTATAAATATGATATTCAGGAAATAACGATTGCAATGTCATCACTTCAGATTCTCATTTTAGTTTATCCCAGTTTCATATCTTTATTCTTGAATGAAGACGTAAGCGTTGCCGAAAAATTAAGAAGTCTGCTTCACAATCATGCGTCTTCGAGCTCTGTTTCACAGTATAGTTAGTATATTAAAAAAAGTTCCTTTCACCGTAACCTTAGTTCAACGTGAGCCTTAAAAATGAACATGGATACATGCAATTACTTCTGAAACCCAACGAACAGCGTGTACTTACAATTCAAGCATCCAACCTTGTCACACACTATCTCCAGATGATTTCCTCTCATAGCTACGTTAAGGGGAATGCAGGATATATTGATTAGCTCATGGCCTTCTCCGTTTATATCCCATCTAGGACAGGTGCAGCTGAAACCGATAGAAACCCCTTTACATTGTATAATTGTTAAATACCATAGTGTTTCACTTTATATCTCACAACTACGATTGTACATAAGAAATCAATATTAATTCTAGTGAAAATGTCATTTAAGTTAAACAATCAACGTTCATGAAAAGCCATTCAGTTTCAGACATTAAACATGTGAGGTACATATAACTAGCAATATAATGGATTCAGTTAATTCTTTTATTTCCAGTCTTTGTTGGAAGTGTTCTTTGTGAAACTACTCAAGCATTCATCCATCCCCTTAAAGATTTTGATTTCTCAAGGAATTTTGCCACGTCAGTTGCCAGACCGTAAGTTGGTATAGAGATATATTTTGAGGTTTAGTTTTTGGGACATCTTTCATTGAAATGGCACTTTTTTGTTGTTTTTAATTTCATGCGTTTGCTTAATGGAGTGAACGTAATGAAAAAATGGATGGAAATGCGTGAAAGGAACACTATAAAAGCTTGGAAATTCAACCTGTTTATACTTAAAAATCTATTAGATACGCATCTATGAATCAACATGGACGGGAACTATATATATATAACTCGAGAAGTAATATCAATAAAACCCTAAAATCCTTCACAATATATTGAAGTGAGGTAGAGAAATTAAAATTTCAAAATCTGTTATAAAATTAATTTCATAGTTATTTAGAATACGCTTAAAGAGATTTACCCACTGACAGCACGTTCGTGAACAATAAAATCCATGGACGTCTCAAGGAGCTTCATGATTTATCATAAAACTACTTGTGCCACTTTATTTTGTCTTAATACTTCTCATGAAAATATACAAATACAAAATGCAAAAAGGAATCTTAAAATGATATCAATAAAACTGTTAGACATAACCTTCAATACTCTTGTATTAGAATAATAAATTCATTTTCTGCGAGTAGTTTCATCAGTTCTAGATTGTAAGCACTTTTCATTTCCTTACTCGGCATGCATTTTGTGGAACTTCAGCACAAACCACGCCTTCTTCTTTAACAAAATCAAATTTATTGGGAGAACGTTTTACATTAACTTACATGAATATCATGTAAGTTTCCAGTAGGTTCCAGTAGGATTTAGCATGCAGATGTATATATTTAATTGTGCATATCTCCAATGTATAATTCCATTTATCACGTATGAATTACTACAAATTCTTTTACCATCCACGTTAGTAAAGAATAATTCACAGATAGCACTCCGAGTAATTCAACCGTAAATATAAAATGTCTGGAGTTAGTTACTTCAGGAACAAATGATACTTTTAATATATTTTGTACAAGTAATTGAGGAGAATTTATAAAAGTGATTTTTATAAATGATCATTGAGAATTTATAAAAGTGATTTTTGTGAAAACTGCAATTTGGGAGTAAGCTCCGGAACTTTTGATCGAACTTTCAACTTGAGCTGCAGTCTCATTTTTTGAATAAAAACACAAGGCAAAATGCTGTGGTTCATGCATATACACACACAGAGACATAGACATGCTCGCGAACATATATTGTAAAGTTCCACTATACATGTTTCACTACCCGAACTGCCATTTGTCCAACAGATGTCAAAGCAAGTTAGATGTAAACTCAAGCACCCTAATCTGTTTCACATGCTAACGGCGTTTTCACTACAACTATTTAGATACAAGTATTAAACCTTCGACTCCATTTTACTTTCCTGCAATTTAAGAGTATTCCAAATGGTAGTTCTTAAATCAAATCAAAGTAATTCCATATATTTCTTTTGTGCAGGTTCACTGCTCTAGGGATAGCATGGTATTTAAATATCACTAATTTTGTTCAACATTATCATACATTAAATTAGATTATTTTATAATATCTTCTGCTTATTTTTACATTGAGAGTGGTATTTCATATGAATACAGTTCAGCTAATGATATCTTATATTTTTTTAGATATTGAATGCTTTTATATATCTGCATACTGCATTATGAACTATAGGCTCGAACAGCATATTCCAAGTTCTATACAAAACAAAGGCTCATAGACACATTTAAACATATATATTAGTTTAAATCCATATACACACAGATATACATGGATATCTGTGTGTGTGAGTGAATGTATGTGGTTAGGAAGTTCAGCTCACGATCCTGGGGTCATGAGTTCAACTCCTCGAACGGACGGCCTGTTTTGATCTTAGCACTTCATTTCTCGTTGCTGCAGTCTACACAGTGGTTAATATCTAGTAGCGATTACATATGCGCCAAGAATCGTATGAGAAATCATGGTACAATCCATTTTTATTCACAACTGCTGCTCTCAAGTCTTTATACAAGCGTCTGCATATATATGCATATATGCATACATACACAGACACTACATACATACACACATATATGTATATATATGTATATATATATATATATATATATAATATATATATATATATATATATATATATGTATATGTATATATATGTATGTATGTATGTATGCATGTATGTATGTATATATACGTATAGAAATGCACGCTCAGTAAAATCGTTTCGACAACTGTTAGTTAAATTTTGGATGTGTACTACTTTTTATTAAAACTGATATATCGCATACTCATCATTCATTTGTGCTTTTACCGTGTATTTTATCGACACCCGGGAAATTATTACCTGTCTATCCCATCATATAAAATCATTCAGTTTCAATGCATTCGTCTCGCGATCAAGCATAACCATAGACACCCTTGTTGATACATTTACAAATATTTTTACTTCATTTTGCATTTTCTAAAGGTTAAATGGAACTTTATTGCTCATCAAAGTGAGTTTAATAGGGCTGTGTCGCTTTTAACACTTCAAAAAACACAGGTATGGAAACGATATTCGTAATTCCTACAAAATTACATGACAACGTGTCTTTGCGAACGTTTGCAAGTCTAACATCGTCCGATGGTTAATATGCTTTTATATTGTACCAAGGTATCCAATATATATATATATATATATATATATATATATATATATATATATACATTTCAATCTGAAATTTTACGACGATCAGTCTCTCTCTGCTCAACCAAGATTTCAGATATTGTGCATTTAGGAATACATTGCCCTTTAAGTCCAGTGTCGGGACTACAGTGTGGGAGCGCTCCATTTTCTTGTGGCATTTTCAAGTATCTACATTTAACTTTTCATGTGTAGTATCAATACATTTTTAAGGAACTCCAGAGAAGGGACCTTTGTTATATTTGTGTCAAGAATGCAGGGACCAATATGGTGTCTGTTGTATAGCCTACCGAAACAATAACTTTAGGCGATTAACTGTTGATCGTATGTTTTGTAAGAGTTTTCATAATCGCGTGCTCTATTAAATATCTTGACATGATCTCAACATAGAATTTCGAATTATGAACAGTAGCTAGATTGCCGAATCACTATGTGGTCACACATCACCGGTTTCACACATATATTGTGGTCAAATTGTTTTTGAATCACTGCCAAATTAAAACGTCATGGCTATGATTAATTAGATGAATATAGAGCTAGAATTTAGTCTCATTTGAATAGAACTGTAAAAGATAGGGAACAAATTGGAAGCCTGTCGTACTCTACTGCACTGATTCTGTTCGAAATGAGTAGTAAAATATGATGGTATTTTACTGAGATAATTTTCTTTTACATTTTGGCATAGCTACAACTTAGCCTAACCTGCAATACTTTAATGAGTTTTAGAAGGGTGATGTGTTGGCTGGTTCCGGATTATTTAAAGTTTCCATATCCTTTGGGTGCGTTAATTCTTTTACAAGAAATATCGCTTTCAAAACAACAAACGTTGGTGAATTGATAGAATCAGTAGAGCGTCTGAAAAATGCTATGCGATATAAGGTTACGACAGTTAATGATCCGAGTTAGTATTCTGCGTTGGTGAACGTTGACTTTGATCCGCCGGAGGTCGAATAGATAAAGTATCAGTCATCTATGTTACTCGTCTAACATCCTACACTAAAAATTGTTGGCCTTTATCTAAATCAGAAAGGAGTTTTAAGACCACAAATATTATCTTCTCTTACATATTTCTAAAACACACGCTACAAAATATATAATTATCAAAATATATTCACGGAAAAATAGAAAATATACCAGTAAAAGTATATAAAATCAAAATTATAATAAACAAGATAAATTTATACATTATGTAAATGCTACGTGCAGGACTGTAGTCTGTATATTAGACACAGACACTTATAAATATGTGTGTATATGTGTGCGTTAGTATAAAGTAAGAGATAAAGGAAGATGGAGAGGAAGAAGAGATAGAGTCTTATGATAGCTATTTTCGAAAGAGAGCATTCACACATCTATTTGAAACAATAAAAGTTAATTTATATCAAGAGAACAATCTTTCCTCGGGAATCAATAACATCGTGACTCTTAATTCAAAGTGTATATTAAATGAAGCGTAAATATATTATTTTTATTGAATAGAAAGAGACTGCATGAATGTGTTGATATAAAAATCAATGTCGTTTACTGAGTCGAAGCACATTTAATGGACTGATCTTATCTCTGATATTAATCTCTTATTTAGCGCGGATTGTTACAAACTGTTCCGATAGTGTTACGCTAAGTTCGTATATCAAAGTTTGAGTTCAACTCCCACCAACGAAAATATCTCTTTTATGAATTCTGCAGTTCCTAAACACACCCTGACACATTCACACTTATCTATCTATCTATCTATCTATCTATCTATATATCTATCTATCTATCTACCTACCTACCTATCTATCTATCTATCTATCTATCTATCTATCTATCTATCTATCTATCTATCTATCTATCTATCTACCTATATATATATATATATATATATATATATATATATATATATATATATATATATATATATATATATACATACATGGATGTATGAATATATGAATAAGTGTGTAAATACGTTGCATACATATACATTCACACATATAATCGAAAGTCTGTTGCCTGAAAGCGGCAGATTTGAAGAAGTGTTAGTGACCGGCAGACAAAAGTGCCTTCTGTTATTTAGTTAGGACACATTAGAAACGTTTGTTCAAATACCACCGAGGACAAAATTGTCTTTCATTTGTCTGGTGTAGATAAAATAATATGCTAGTAAAATATTATGTCAATCTGTTATCGACTGTACTCCACCTGACAAATTTTGTCCCAGATGCTTATAGTTGAAATCATTATGATTTGTTTCTTGTTATATCCGCGCTGCAAATTGGAAATCAGTCGTTAGAGCGTCTTGCGATAGAGCACCTTGAATCATTTGCCCGATTCATTTCCGTGCCGCGGTCGAATTTGATTTTCCTCCTTCTGGGTTCAATGACATAACCTACCAGGGAAATTGTGGTGGTGATTTAATTGACTAACCCTACACGATAACTTTATATATATATATATATATACAATTGCAGCGTGGAGGGTGTTTATAAGCCATTTAAGAAACACACAAAAGCCGTTCGATTCACTTCAACATTTAAGTTGAACAGGTCGCGGATTTTAGCGACGAA
>NC_042997.1:63861689-63901689 GCF_006345805.1 Octopus sinensis
ATATATGTGTGTGTACATATATTCTTTCGAAAGTATATATATATACTTTCGAAATCGTTTATATGAAGAACTACGAAAGGTGCGTTTATTTTGTGATCCGAACAATATATTCACCATCACTCAATGGACACGGCCGAAAAGTCAGTGCATGATATTTGAGAGAGAATATTATTTTATGTAGAATTTTAGTTGCTTCCCTGCCACATAAAACTGAATTAATATGCCGTTTTATCTCTCAATTGATCTATATGTATAAAAACAAAAATCATGCTTCGGTTATTTGCAGGCTCTCGAGAGACCTAGGTGCTTCAATTGAAATATGGGGATTGTATGGAGATTACTTATGCAATTATTACAATGGTTGCAATTAATGATGCTCTGTTTTGCAATTCGATGTTGACTTAAGTATAAGAAAATATGTTAAAGAATATTTTGAAGCAGATAAAGAAACAAATAACAAACAACATGGAAAAAGAAAGATATAACACCATATAAAAAAATAGTGTAAAATATGAAAAAAACGAAAGAAAAATGTATTTCACAAACTAATAAGATGAAAAACAGTAGGAAGAAAAGATTAAAACTGAAAAGAATAAAATAAGAACACTATCAATAAATTGTAATGGAAAATAGTCTGAAAGGGGAAAATTACGACGAAGGCGCTACAATGGAAAATAAAAGTACATGGCAAAAAATATCAACAAATGATATGGCTGATATATCTGTTACGAGTGATATTGAGTGAATCGAAATATCAAGGGAGATAATTGCAATATAATGGATGAATAATAGCGGTTTGCTTTGTTCGTATTTATGTTTGCGTGCTACATGAGTGGTGAATGACGAAAGCAACAAATAGATGTAGCAGATAGACGGGGTAAAAGTTATTAAACTAGAAAATAAGATAAATATATGTGGCTTCTGCAGTTTTAAGAGCATAACATTTTGAGAAAGGAAAACAGATAAGCAATAGAATAGAATACAGTAAGAAACAATGGTAAGCAAACGTTGATAATATTCTTATACTCAGTTGGGCAATATGTTCCATTGTTACTCTTCTCGTAATGACAATAGCAAAAGAAACGAATACGACTAAAATCAAAATAAAAGCAACGATAACAACAATTATGATTTTTATACGCGATAGTTGTTTATGTTTATAGCAAGGACGATTATGATGATGAGTATTGTAATGGAGACGTTGAACAAGATGATCATATTGACGACGACGTCGACAGCAAAGACGACAATGATACTCCGACAAGACGATGACAAGGAAGATAATGCTAAAAAGAAGAAAAGAACAATGAGGGGTAGAAGGAGACAGAAGCAGCGGAGAACTTTGTTAATGATAAATGGGATTTCGGATCGAGTCGGTTACTGTGTATTTGCTTTGTGGTCTCCAGGGTTGTATTTTAGCTTCGATATTAGACTTCAGTTCAAGAGGAATCTTTTTGTCGTAGTTGAAACAATGGTCCCCAGGAGAGGAGCTGGCAGTGTTGGTTTTCTAAAAATTTGTACGACTACGATACAATACACGCCCACAGACGTGCGTCTGCGCGAATGCAGACACCTGCGACTTTGTTTTCACGGCTGCTGCATTTGATGATGATGACGACGATTATGATAACGATAATGTTGACGGTAACCGATGACAATATAACAACAACGATGATAATTATAATGATGATGGTAGTGGTGGCAGTGGTGGTGGTAGTAATAGTCGTGGTGGTAAGTATATATGCACGCAAGTGCAGGCACGTGATCCCCTACAAACACATTCATATACAGGGAATTATATATATATTAATTCATTTGATTATGTTGATGACATTGACAATGATACGTATTACGCCAACAATGTGCTTATATAAAAAAAACACTCATATACAAATACATACATGCACACATACATGCATGCATGAATGCGTATATCTATGTATGCATTCCTACACGTGCACATGCATTCATACATACATACATACATTCATACATACATACATACATTCATACATACATACATACATACATACATACATACATACATACGTACATACATACATACATACATACATACATACATACATACATACATACATACATACATACATACATACATACACACATTTCTATTGTCTGGTATAAATGAAATGCGAGCGTATAATAATAATTACTAATTCAAACGCAAGGATTGTAAAGATTATTAATTTTCTAAGAAAATATTAATGATCCCTTTCTATGAAGCCAAAGAGAATATTTCCTTATACTGTTGTTAATCAGAATAGGGAAATCTTATGTTCTTGTAACCACCATTTTACTGTGCAGTGAATCGTTTTATACTCACAGATAAGTTGCACGCAAAAATACATACACACAAATTTATATACCCATGTACATATATACATACACACACATATATACACATATATATATACGTGTGACTATATGTATATGCATTTATGTATGTTATATATATATATATATACGTATATATATATATATATATATATATATATATATGCGTGTTCATGTATGTGTTTGCGCGTGTGTGATTGTGTGTATGCGCGTGTGTGTTTATGGTGCATGTGTGTGTATGTGCGTGTACGTGTGTGTGAATAAAACAATGTCAATGAGGGACTAAAAGAAATCGTACAAATACAGAAACCAGCAAATATGTACGTTTATCAAACAAAAATGTTTTCGTAATTAAATCAAATTTTCTTTTTTGCTATATAATTTAATTTTTCATTTATTTCAGCAAACAATGGACTGTCGATTAATTGCATTAGTTAGTGTTTGTCTCTTCCTGCTGACGTCACCAGCTCTATCAGCACCAGCAGCAGATGCCAGAAGCCATCTTGAACAGGTAGGCTCACATGGTACTAATATTTGTGTTGATATTGTTCGTAATCTGCTAGTTCCTTATAAACATTCTTTCCATTGTTATTATTGGTATTTGTGATAAAAAAATGATAGATTCTTCGGAATGACAATTCACTTAATGAAATATATGATATCGTTTAGTTTAGTTTATAAAGTTCAAAGTACAGCAGTTGAAATATCCATTAAATACACAAGTGCCATTAAACGTACATTGAAACAAACTGTAGATTCAATATAATTTGTTATACCAGTACATCAAACTTTCAACTTTGTTAGTCTGTGCTAAATAAATAATGACCCTGTACTTGTGATAGTCATTAAGCTACTGTTCTGTAATTAATTTCATGATATTAATAGCGTTTTTTCCCCAGAGAATATTGCATTCCGCACAATAGATTCTTAAAAATTTCTTCCGGGCGGTAATTTTTTGGAATATATTTTTGGCAACAAAAATAATTAGAATGCTTCATATAGGATAGAAATGAAGTAAATTCTAACGTGAAGCCATGAACATGATGACATCGTTCAAAACGTTTCAGAAAAGATGAAGAATACGTGGACGAAAAACAAAGTAATAACTAATGTATATAAGACACTACTTTGAATATGAGAGAGACATCTATTTTCAGATAGATGTACATGCATAAAGCGTGTGTGTTTGGTCTGCGTGTGTGTATATATACGTACAGACGCACTTACATATCTATATTTAGAACATTGGATCTCGAGGCATATGATATAAAACTCTAAATACCTGCATGCAAATATTGGGGTGAAATACCATTTTGGATAGAAAATGTCGAAGTTTGCCCACGCCACCTGTATTATAACAGGCAGGGAATTGAGTCTCACGGACAGACTTTCACTTTTATTCAAAATAGTTTCTCAAACCATTATTTACATAGTAGTATATATAGCGTTTTGTGATGTGCCTCGAAAGCGAATTATCTACAAAATATTTATCAGACGTTCTCTAGAAAGTTTATAATATCCTTATGATGTCACTAATACACACACACTCACACACAGACACTCACACACAGACACTCACACACAGACACTCACAAACACACACACACACACAGAGTTTATAGATGTAATAGATACACAGTTTATAGGTGAAATATCGTTAGCGTACTCGTGATTAGTTGGGAAATGAACGTTTGTTAGTAAATCAGATTGAGATGTTTTGCACAGAGCTGAATGTTTTCAACAAAAGCTGAAGTACATTCATTGTTATTCCAAAGAATACTTGAAATGTTGCGCTGTGAATTGTGCATTGAAATGTTGCGTTGTGCGTTGTGCATTGAAGACAATCAGTTACTATTTAATATACGACTATAATTTCAAATACAGTTTCATTATTTCTGTCTCTAACTGCCATATGATCGCCATGTAAGTTTATGGAAGTTATCAAGTTGTATGTACGTAAGATTAAGGTTTGCGTGTGCATATGAGATATAGTTGGCTTAGTAATTTTAAATGAATCCCTCATCATACATCCATTTGCTTTCATAGTTTTTGTTTGCACAGTATGCCCCGAAATATCCAATGGTGAGACAGATTGAGTAATGAGGGGTAGGGTTATCGATATGGGATAAATTGGAACTAAATTGGATAAATTGAAGATGGTTAGTAATAAAAATTGATATCATCGTCAGTTTCCACGACGATTCGTCCAGCGGTTTGAACTACGGAACTGCTTGCTCAATGATTTTATAAATAGTTCAATATTTCAGAAATCCTGTGCTCATAATGTAATTCTCAGGATCAGTTGTGATACAATGCATGACAATCCTGAATCTTATAATTACATGTAGAGTTGATTCAAACTGCTTCCGTCGAGCAAATTTCACTCACAAGCCTTGCGTCAATAAAAGACTATATAAGAGAGACTTGCCGAAGATGCTTCGCAGTAAGATCATACTCGAACCGTATGATTTCAAAACTAACTTCTTAACTATTGAACCCCCAAAGTGTCTACTTGAGCAAAATCATAAACATATGATTTCAGACCGACACCATATATAAACACACGTACATAGACGGTACATTCACAAACTCTCACATGCATATATACACACAATACACACTATATATGTGTGTCGTCTCTCACTCTCTCTTTCTTTATATATATATATATATATATGTATATATATATATGCTTATATTATGTACACAAGCGTGTAAACAGTTACACCCGTCTGCACAAACACATATATGTACATATGTAGAGGCCTTTAATAATTACCTTTTCTAATAATGAAAGTGCATATGAATCTGTTGGGAACTCAAACTCGATGATAATTTATTAATTATGAAACGAAGCAGAAGTACTAAACGCAACAGATACTGAGAGAAATATATGAAATATTGTAAATATGTTTTTATGCGTATATCAGATGTTATCTCCGGTGAGTTGCCTTTGGCTTCAGCTTGATGTTCAGTTGGACGATATTTTTTCCTTTTTCTGTTTTTTCTTTGGTTATAAATTTCCTCAGCTTCAAACACTGTTAGAAAGTTTAAAGATTTATGATGTACAACTAATGTCCGGAAGTGTTGGGTTGGCAAATGAATGTGCCACCTGGAAATAAGATAATAGATTAACATTGAAATATTAATGCGTTCAATTGACAGACATGCTTTATATTTTTATATTTTTCATTTGCTTTACGCTTTTAGCTTTCGTAGATTTTTGTTTCTTTTATGTTTGCTATATTTATTGCTGTTGCTAGTGTTGTTAAAGTTATTGCTGTTTTTCTTGCTGAACATCATATACCTTTCTGTCATAGTTTTATTCCAACCAAAGCTGCATTGGAATTTATGAATACAACAATATGTGTTTATGTAAAAGAAAGTATGACGCGGCTGTACTTTACCTTTCCTAGTGAATATCAAATAGATCGCCGTAGCCTGTCGGCTTAGATGTAATGAGAAATAGACGCTGTGCTATTTGTTTTCGTGTGGTTCAATCTTCCACCACTAAAAGTCAAAATGTATTTGTAGTAAAGACAACAGTCTCGAAATCTCGGCCCATGATGCTCTTTACATTCAGCTCTCTTTGCTGTCGGTAAGCTCAAACGCCGGCCTGTCAAAGATGATGTCTAGGACGAACTTTGAACAAGCAAAATTCCTTCAAAAGTACAAAATTTAAGCTAATATCATCAAACCAGCACAAAAATGAGACTTTATCACCATTAGGCACATACAGCGAAAGTCTATGGGAGAAAGAAGATAGACTTTCAATCTTAATTGCATTACCGTAGCTTTTTAGCCTTCCATTAAATTTTTTCCCTATTTGTTTTCCATTCGCATTCTACCAAAGATATATTATTTAACTTGAAATCCTTATCCTTTATTTTCCCGGTTCAAATACAGAAGGAAATGTTTACCCGAACTTTCCCTGCTGGTCTACTCTTTTCACAGTTAACTCTTTGTACAGACAAAATTAATAGTTGTTGAGAGAAGACTTAAAAAATACAAAGGCTAAAAATTATTTTCTGTGTGGGTTCCACAATATTTAGAAGAATAACTGTAAATGTAATATAAAAATATAAAGAAAACCCAATTTTCAGTATTTTTGAACATGCTTTTAAAATTAGTCCTTACATTGATATCCAAATGCAAATATTAATTTTTAAAAGTCATTTAAATAAAATGAAGAAATATTTTTTTTTATATAATGAATTTGGCGAAGGATGAATATTTAATGCCCATGTCCATTAATTTATCAAATTTTAATTTAGCTGATTAATTTTTCGTTATCTTTTAGATTTCCACATTTATTAGAAGCAGTATTCATTATTTTAATTATTAATTATTTGTGTTGATTAATTTTTATTATTTAAGGGGAAAATAAACAATTATTGACACGTGAAATGTACTAATTAATGCGCATCATTGGCAAATTTATGCTTTAATTAAAATAATAATTTTATTCTTAACGAAATTAGCTTTTTTCTGAAATTTTAATATAAAATATTTCTTTTATCCTAACTTACACAGAAAATCGTTATGCTGCATCATTCTTTTGCACCAAAAACGTTGACATTTTGGACTGATATTTCGCTTTCAACATATGATGTTGAGGGAAATACTCTTAGTTTATGTAAATCCAGCCTCCAGAAAACACTGCACGGAACACACATCTAGCTGAAACAAAACTAAAACTAGAAGTGAACTCAAAGCGGTAAAAATTTGGAATATACACAATTCTACCGATTCTCTGTTTTGTTTATATAACCCTTTGCCTGCCTAAAGCAGTTTCTTAAGTTTTTCCTAAACGTTCATACTTGCTTCAAACATTCTCGAGGCTTATTCAAACAATCCACATAAAATAAAACTTCCCTTTCATAAGTCCCGAGTAAATTTGGGGGTTGAAAAATTTGGGAATGTGTATAATATAAGATGCATGAACGCCAGAGAAATATATCCTGTGAATCATATGACATACACAGAAAAAATAAAGGGTGAAATTGAAATTTATTTACAGATTTGACTATAAATGCTTCATATTTTATTCTACTCTACTAATTTTGACATGATTATTAGTATTAGATTCTTCTCTTTAAATCTTGTTTTAACTGCGACTTTAGATGTATGATTGATGTGATATTCTTCTCCCCACCCTGAAATCCATTGCCACGAGTGAGCTTCATACTCGCAATCCCCGAATGTCTTGTTTTCCTTTTCTTCAAATTTTAATTATAATAAAGTATGAAATAACACTGGGAGTAAAACCCAAATTTGCAATAGGAATACAACTACATTTTCTGATTAATGATTAAAAAATTCAATAAGTTAAAAGAATCGGAAAGAATAAAATATCGCTTCATGGAGTTGGCTAAAACACGCAACCTTCCTAAATTTTCCGATGTGTGACTTATAGAAGATAATACAAGTATAGTACTACATATACATATACATAAACACACACACACGCACGCACGCACACACACACATACATACATATATACATATATATATATATATTATATATATATATATATATATATATATATATATATGTATATATATATATATAGATAGATAGATAGATAGATGGATAGATAGATAGATAGATATAGATAGATAGATAGATAGATAGATAGATAGATACATACATACATACATACATACATACATACATGCATACATACATACATATATACATATGTAAATGTACATAGCTCGTTAATTGATTATACCTTTACACGTGACAGACTTTGATAATATTTTAGTCAACCAAATTCTGACTAACCTAATAAGTTACAGCTGAATTTGAAATAGTTGGGAAGATTCATAGCCATGTGTTGTGAGAGATTATTTAGAGTTTGCATAATTTACCCCTGGAAGTTTGAGTGTTTCGTTCATCATTCTTAAACAACTCTTATTCAGGGACGGGAAACGCGACGTGAAGAAAATTCTAACTGGCCTCACCTTCAAGGTCCATTCACTGTATATCGATATGAGATCATCATTTCGCGCCCATATGGTTGTGAAGCACGTGCCTAGTGTACCACTATCAGACGAGTAGTCACGATGGGTATATTGGTTTTCGTATATGTGTACCCCAGTGTCACTGTGATGGCATGAGCTGCTCTCTTCCTGAATAATAATAATGATTAAAAATAACGAAACTGCACTGCGTAGAAGTTGAGTTTATGCGTCAAGTTCCCATTTTCACACATTCATATTGTACAATTATTTTTCTACCCTGTCAATTTCCTATTATCATATTTCATAATGTAAAGAATCAGTAGCCATTTTCCGTTAACTTAATCACATTTATCTTACAAAAGAATTTAATTAACTGAGTGGTGTAGAAAATTGTGCAAACATCGTCCTTAAGAATATTCTTCACCCAAGGCATACATGAGTGGTACAATTCTATCGCTCATTAGCGTATGGTTATTTTTCAATGACATTCTCATTTCAAATTTTGTAATTACTAAAATGACTGCTTAGAAATAAAAATACAACAGCTTACAGGATAGGAGACGGTGCTGGAGAGGTCCTCTTGTTTGTTGTGGACTAATAGAGATGAGCTCAGGTGGAAACGAGAGGAAATGAGCATTTATTGCCAAATCACTGCCCATTTTCTTTGGTTTACGGTTTAGAATCGAAACACTTAATGACTGTTGCATGTCGTTGGGACTTTTTGGTAATAACTCTTCTGATTCAGGCTACATTCACTAAATGTACCTCAAAGGGTTTTTAGATGTGATTAATCTGTGTAGCTTATGTGATATGCACTCTTGTTTCAAATGTATATCATATTCCGTTCATTTCTTGTCTTGGCATAATTTTTTTAATACTGCATGTCATGGCTGCGTGGTTGGTTCATAGGCAGAAGTTTATTCTCCTTAGTTTCTAGTTTTTCCATGTGCTGTCTGTTCCTGATAGGCATGTATTTTGTCGACTGATTTTGGCGGAAAAATATCAAAATATATATATGAGAACGGTGCAATATCAGAAAAATAACGTATATGTTGCTATATTAATCAATTACTCAGTAGCAACAGATATTGTTTCCAGTAGAAATACTCATGCTCAAACACATACTAACAATGATGGTGGGAAAGCATTTGAAATGACAAGGCCGATGAAATTGCAATAAGGTACAATTAAAGTCTTTCATTTGTTATTCATCTGCCTCTTCATTCTCTTTCCTTTTTCTCCTTAAGATGTGTCACAGCCTGAGCATTTTGTATAACTGACGTTTGTTTTCCTACATAACATTTGATCAATCAGTTTAGTTGCCTGCGGTCTTGTCAAAACAATTATTTAAAAAACCTCTATAACTGAAATCATTACATGACTTTAAATTAGATATTCTTATAGAAAATCGGAAGGGATCATGTTACTTACCTTTCTCTGGAGTAGTATTTTTTTAATATTTCAAGTCGAATAATCGAATTTGAAACTAAAGGTATGAGTCGAGTTAGATAAAATATATCTTATGGCATAACTAGTTTAACGCCTCAACGCTTATTCATTCATGTATAAAAATATGACAGATTTCATTGCAAGTGTTCCATTTCTTGCTACTAAGATTTATCAAATAGAAAGAATACGGACATGAAAATATAGTTACTCGCGACACCTGGAACAAGAGAAGTGAGAGAAAATATATGAGCGAGAGGAAGTATAACACGTTTTAAGAAAGTGTCAGTTAAGACTAACAAATGAATAGTATAGTAAGTATGAATTGAGTGTGAAAATATGTCCCGGATTAGATGTGTAAGAATAATGAAATATAACAGAGAAAAATAAAGATGGATGTGAATGTCATTCAGAAATGAATGGCAGGTATATTATCTAAAGAAAAAAGCAAGCAAAAGACAACACATTACTGTCTACCATATATATTATTATACAATTTTATGCTGTATGTGTGCACGGGCATGTTTGTGTGTATGTTTGGTTATTAGATATTCTTAAAATACAACAGAAATACAGGATCGTAGGTAAGTCTTTCTATTTATATCGTATACTCCAGTGTTAAAACAGTAGATATGCGGGAAGCAACTGACCCACCAACCGACCCGCATTTAATATTAGAATTTAAAAATTAGAAATGAACGTAACAGTAAATATCATACAATTTCAATATTATTTTATTTTTCATATACAAAGTCTTTACCAGAGAGCTTGATGCCATTAGGGAAAAACATTTAAGAGAATAATATCTTGATATATCAGCTAAAAAGTTAAGACCAGAAAAACACTTAAAAATAAGAAGAAATAACTTATATTAAAAAAATTCCGGGTTCACACTCTTTGATTTTTTACACTTCACAACACGCATTTTACAAATTCGGAGATTTAGTCCCCGCACTGGATGGAATATTTAGAGGTAGTATATTCCTCTCACTCTAACTCTCTCTCTCTCTCTCTCTCTCTCTCTCTCGCTCTCTGTGTCTATCTATGAATCTATCTATCTGTCTCTCTCTCTCTCTCTCTCTCTCTCTATATATGTGTGTGTGCATATGTGTGTATAGGCTGACGAAAATATACACCTCATGTGTGTGTATTGGGTGTAGGCCTGTCAGAAGTCTTACGTATTCTGACAAAACGTTTTGGGTTATTTTTATTTCATTTCTTTTCGTTTTGAGTTCCAATGCTTCCCTGCCTAACTTATATCCTCCACAACTCGAAAGCCTTTTGTGTTGAGTAAGGTACATACTATAAAACAGTGCCCGGGCCAAATATATTTTGGACGAAGTTTAGAGAGATGTTAGAATGTTGAAGTGACATTTATCCAATTTATCTCTCTGTTTCTCTTTCTATTTCTCCTCCCTCTCTCTCACACACAAAAATTGATATGATCAAGTGGCTAGTAGCTTCGATTCTGAATAACGAAATCTAGGTTCAATGTTACCATGTGCCATCTTTGGTAAATATCTTTATCATAGCTCTGCGTCATTCAACGGTTATGAGTAAAATTAGATAGAATAACACTGTTAAAGGCTGTCCTTTAGATGATATAATAAAGCCATTTGGTTTTCATTTGGTTGTTATAGTACTGACATGGCAGCTTATGACAGTATGCCATTTGTTTTCAAGTTTTTGACATTTTTAAGTCTTCGAATTCACGCAGTGTATCTGTCCTGATAACTGACTAAATTCATACATGTACAAAATAAATTGTCATTGTGACAACTATTCTAACTTCATCTTTCGAGTGCATAATTAGGTTATTTGTATCCTAAGCCGTTTCCCATCCTAATCCGAACCCGAACTTAATTCATATCATATCATAAGTACTGTGGGTGGATTGAGACAAGCATAGTTCAGTGGTTAAGAAGTTCGAATCCTAAGCCTGATGGTTATAGCTCAAGCCTCTGCATGGTCTCTTGGGTATATGCTTTTAACATGCCAATGGTCGAGCGAAGAGTTCTGAGTCACTTGGATAGATTAAAAACTCTATAGAAGTCTGCCGGATGGTCTGCGGTGTAACACTGTCACACGATCATTACTTGAGAGTTACGTTAAACATACACGTTATTGAAACTGTCTGCAAGTTTACATGGTATCACTGACTGAATAGCAGAATAATGTGGCAAAATCGAAGGGAGTGTTGGTATTAAGGACATATTAATTACAAATGGTTTAGTTCTGGTGGGAAAAGGTCACAACCTTTTAGTTTGATAAATTTTACATACAGTTCTTTATCCTGTAATGCTTTGTCCCCCGAGCCTTTAAAGAGGAGTCCATTATACCTAAATACATTCCGTGAAGATAGAATCTTCAATGAGGCCTTACTATGCAAGGTGTTAATCTATCAGCACACACTAATTTCTCTCTCTCTCTCTCTCTCTCTCTCTCTCTTCTCTCTCTCTACATATATATATATATGGAGAGAGAGAGAGAGACGTGTGCATGCGCGCGCGGTTGTGTGTGTATACGCCATATTCATTTCAAAAGTTACTTGAAATTGTACGCTCATCATATAGTCATGGAGATTCAAGATCTTAAATAAGAAATTAATTTGCAGCTAAATATTGTTTAATGTATATTTACTATGTTAAATTTCTCCATTTATTTCTTCTCAGAAGAAACTGTTGAACATATTTGAGTACTTTACTTTACTGTGGACAATAGTTTCCCCTAATTTTGCTTATGTGGTAGGAGATAAACCTCTAAATAAATGCATATGATTACAGGAGTGGCTTGCTTTCCAACCACATGGTTCCGAATTCAGCCCCATTGTGTGTCACCTTGGGCACGTGTCTTCTAATATAGCCTTGGGCCGGCCAAGCCTTGTGAGTGGATTTGGTAGACGGAAACTGAAAGAAGCCCGTCGTATATATATATATATATATATATTATATATATATATATATATGTGTGTGTGTGTGGTGTGTGTGTGTGTGTGTGTGTGTGTGTGTGTGTGTGTGTGTGTCTGTCTGTGTGTGTGTGTATTTGTGTGTCTGTTTTTTTCCCGCCCACCATCGCTTGAAAACCGATGCTGGTGTGTTTACGTCAACATCACTTAGCGGTTCGGCAAAAGAGATCGATAGAATAACTACTCGGCTTACATAGAATAAGTCCTGGGGTCGATGTGTTCGACTAAATGCAGTGCTCCAATATGGCCTCAATCAAATAACTGAAAGAAGTAATAGAATAAAAGAATATATATACAGTAGATATTTTTTTTACGGTCATATATATAAATACTGTCAAACGCATGCTGGTGTCCTTTTATGAGTTACCAAATTGCAAAGATCCGCAGTGAATTATAATGATCCGTAGTGGATAGAACGTTTTCCAGTTAAATCTGCAATCATCTTACTCTAATGTGATATTATGCTACATAATGCTATTGAGAACTTGTTACTTAATGAATTGTAAACGTATCGTATTTGATAGCAGAAAATATGCACGATCATATTAGTTGCACCCTTAACATAGTTCCCAGGAAAATTGAATCCGACATAGAATGTGACAAGGCTAGCCCTTTGAAATACAATTTCTACTCATTTTTGCCAGCTAATTCAACTAGATAAACATGAAAAAAAGTGTATTGCTTAAGGACTCAACTCGTCACCAGGAATCGAAATCACGACATTACGATCGTCAGCCGAATACCCTAACCACTAAATCACACGCCTTCACATTTCTGCAGTACGTATTTAGGAAAAAAGGTTTTAGTAGTGTAAAGCATGTAATATAAGCTCAACTTCCTATATGAAAACTGAATGAATTTCTTTGAGACATCTGTTTAAAAGGGGCGTCTCAGATCCCAGGAAATAAGTTATTTCGTTCTATAGTTATTTCTTAACTTTTACTAAAATATTTGCTTGATACAGTTAGTTAAACTTAAAGAAACTTCTAGTTACAGATTACAAAAATTCGTCATATTTTATAGGAGGCAGAATATATTTTTGTTTATAAAATTGGTATAATTACATCATTTGAGTCGTAACAGTAATATCGTTACAGAATTCAATACTATATTCATAGCTATGTAGGCATGTATGTATATATATATGTATCTATCCACACAGACACGCACACCCCAACACTGATGTATATATATATATACATACATAGATACATACACACACACATATATATATGTGTGTGTGTGTGTGTGTGCATGTATGTATGTATATAAGAAAGGGAGTATGTTTGTATGTGTTTTTTGTTCGTATTGGACAACACCATCAAGAAAGAACTCAACATGAATAAATCAGGCTTATCACAAAAATATTACCTTCGAAATTTAAATTCAGAATTCATCATTCGCCAAAAAATATATACCTTCAATCTGAAAAAAGTAGTATTCTGGATTCAAGTATCACTAAATCATTATGTTCAATTCTATTTTTTAAAGTTTTCAATTTCAGGAAACATATTTCCATCTTAATATCCTTTGTAGTATATAACCATCCTACATATACATTCAAATTACCAAGTAAATATCTCGGGAGAACAACGTTATTTTGTAATAAAACTTTTGGTTGTTTTTCAATAAGTGTTTTCAAAATAACATCTTGCATAATCACAGAAATAGCAGTCACTCTTTCCAATTTTGGTACAACAGCAGCAACTTCCTAGGACGTGTTCTAGTCGATTACATCAATCGCAGTACATGAGAAATAATTTCTTTTCTTGACTCTGAAATATGAAAGTCAATGTTGACCTCGTCCGATTGGAGCTAAGAAGGCAATGTATCAGAAGAAATTCGCTAAGTATTGTCTTCGAGGCATTAATGAATCTGTTAGCTTAACAACAACATCATCAACAACAACAACAACAACAACAACAACAACAACAATAACAATAATAATAATAATAATAATGATAATAATAATAATAATAATAGTAATAATAATAATAATAGTAACCCATTCCACTATAGGTACAATGTCTGGAATTTGGGGATTGTGTATATTCGAATACATCGAATACTCAACTGGTGCTTATTCTATAGACCTCGAAAGGATGAAAGCTAAAGTCGACCCGGCGGAATTGAAACTCAAAATGTAAGGATGGACGAGTTGCCTTTAATCATGTTGCCCGGTGCACCAACAATTCGGTCAGCTCCACGCCTTAACAATAATAATGATGATAATAATAATAATAATAATAATAATAATAATAATAATAATAATATAATAATAATAATAATAATAATGGTAGTAGTAGTAGTAGTAGTAATTATAATGGTTTCAAATTTTGTGCAGCAATTTTGGGACGCGGATGAGTCGATTACATCGACCCTGGTGTTCAACTAATGCTTAATTTATCGACTCTAAAAGTTGACCTCGGTGGAAATTGAACTCGGAATGCAAAGAGGGACAAAATTCCGCTAAGTATTATACCCGGCGTGCTAACGATTCTGCCAGCTCACCGCCTTAATAATAATAACAAACATAATAATAATGATAATAATAATAATAATATAATAATAATAATAATAATAATCGAAAAAGTGCAGAAAGAAATAAAATGGGATATTGACGATATACTTGAAGATGCCGATTCACAGAGTATGGTAATTCTGCCAACTACAACATATATATCAGTTTCAAATACGATATGTATCTAGATCAAATGGTGGACTTATTTAGATATAAATTCCAATAGAAATAACAGGAAACAAAGGACTCTAAACAGACATCCCTTATGGCAAAAAGTTACTTAGATACCTTTAAAATATGACGCATACAAATACACGAAACATATCTCCATAAGTACATATAATACACAGGAAATAACATAATAAAATGTTATGTATATATTTTACAAACTGTCGATTTGAAATGCAATATTAAACAAATATTATTTGAAGCATTGCATTCGGATCTGTTTTCTGTTTTGAGGTGACACTATGTATTGTAAGTAAAACTACAGAGATATTTTATAATTACGTTAACTAGTATTAATATGTCTCAAATGGAGAAGGGCTACAGATGCTATTTTTGTTAGGTCCTTATGTACCGATTTCAATTCACGTAGAATACAGTTTAAACATTCTTCATTCAAGGATCGAAGAAGTAACGTTCCAATAAACTGTTCTATTCCCCGAAATGTATCGACTCGTGACAATGTGTGAAATCAATATATGTCCTAGAGACATAATTCGCATATATACGAACGTTGACAAACGTTTCCTACATGGCCTTTCAGCTTTTAGTAGCAAATGTAAAATGTATTTATATATCAATAAAGGAATAATGGTTGCCATAATTGGTAAGGTATCAGGCTTCACTATTCAATCAAATACACTGATTTCAGGTTTCTGAAGGCGGAAAAATCAGAAGCCGTTGATTTCAACAATTACAAAATATATAAGAAACATTTGCGCTGCGAACTCGTTGAAATTATTACCTATAGTCATTCCAGGTAAAGGAGAAGATAAATTGTAAGAAAGCATATCATTAAAAAATTCAGTTGAAACCTTTCTTTCAGATTTTCTGTTAAACAACATGGCTAATGGTAATAACCGAAATCTTTAACGAAATCATTGGTGAAGTATAAAGAATAGTAAATTTAAAGGGTTAAACGCTAAAAATCAATTACACATATTGATCACGTATGAAAGATAACATGTGAAAGAAAATATTCGGGTAATGTGATACCAAATACAAAAAAATAACTTTGCTGCGGGCAACGAAGCGATTCTTGTGTAACGTAAAAAAGAAATCAAACCCCAAAACACACATCTCTGTCTGACTCTGTATCCCCCCAAACACACAAACATGCACATACACAGACACCCACACATACAAAAATAACATATATATGTATGTGTCTATGTGTGCTTATACATACATGTATCATAGACATTTGTATGGCTATCGCAAATGTTTATTTTTTAAGGTAGATAGTATCAATCTGTGATTCTGTATCGAAGCTAAGAAATCTTAGTGAAAGACAAAAGATTTTCTTATTAAAAACAAGGACAAAAACACAATTAAATTGGGTTTCAAAATCAATTAACTTCATACTTGTCGGTCACATGTTGCGTGGTTATTTTAATTGATCTAATAAAAGTAAAGCAACATCGCACACTAATTAATGGTACTACTTTCCACTTAATTAAGCTTATATAGTTTTTTGCTTTACATTTCTTATATTGCTATTTACATTTACACTGTTGTTTTGGCTTTTAATGTGTGTTTTTTGATAGTTTTCCAAACATTTTTTAATCATCTTAATAAGAACTCTTGTACAATACGTAATGCACAACAATAGGAAAAATAAGTAGGATACTAGTGAAACAAAAGGCATCAATGTACTTGTATTTTAATGACGGCAGGATTGCAAGTAAAAGTAAAAGAGTCCTCACAGGTATGATTGACCGATATTTACAGCAGGACGCATTAGTTGCGATGGAAACCATATTTATCAAATGTAAATCAATAAGTCATCAGGATTTTTGCTGTGAGTAGGGTGTGATTGAATGAGTAATTGTTTTACTGCCTCAGCAGCTTCAAATTCATCAGAAATTATATGAGTGCTTGAGTAGCTCTAATAAACAAAGCGACACTACTTACAAAGGAAAGCTTAAAATGTAATTAGCTAATGATAATCTCTATATTACAAAACTGCAGATAAAAATCAACAGTCAACATAGCCAAATTCAACAAGGGAACGTATTGTAAAATACAACAAAGATAAGACGTTAAGTCGAGATTAAAACACAATTATATATTTCAAATGTTGGCCCTTTTACAACCGATCCTCCTGATATCGAGTCTGATTCAATTGATGATGCAAATTTGATGATACAAATTTTATGTCTCAAAGTCATCTGAATTTAAAACGTCCATCAAAGTTTCATGTTTGTTCATGATCCAAACACTAGCATGATGACAATAAAGCATTTTGTCAATTTTGTCATTGTATTGAAAATTGTCTGAAACAAAGACACTGTATTTAAATAGAAACATATTAAACATATTATCAAAAGTTAGACAAGGCGAAGTTATAGACAGAAACTGCATGTAAGTTCTTTGTTTATATTTACATTTATATATGGGTGTGTGGCCATATTTTTCTCTTTGTGAAACAATGATTGACATAATAAGCTGAAGCAAACATAAAAAAAAGTCTAAAACTCTTTAAGATAGTCCCACATATTAAATAACTAAAACCAGTGAAGAGAAGAAATATGACCTACGCACATATACTGCTTTTTGTCAAAATTTTATTCATATCGGCAGTATTTTTTTTTTGTCTTTTCTTTTGCAATTGAGATATATATGCGTCTGGATGATTCATGATTGACATTGTAGAAGAACAGAAAAGAAATTTGCCATAAGCTTCCTGTTTAAGTTTTCCTATAATGTATTACTAGCAGTTCAATAGAAACCTATTCGTATATGATTGATATCCACGTCAATAACGAAAGGAAAATGACAGCTTTCTAAGTGTCAAGATTGAAACAGGGCTTTGATATTTGGTTAATAGCCATTACACTTAAATTTTCCCAGTGATACTCTTGGAAAAAGATTACAGGATTAAATACTTCCAATGATTTTCTTTTATGATAACGGAAAAGCAATTGCCTTTAAGTAAAAAGAAAACTTGTTTTTAGTAAATATATCTTTACGACAAATGGCACAATACTTTCGGCAAAATACACTATCACATAATTAGGACCCCCATATCTGTATAGTATTTCTTTTGAAACTACATTAAAGTTAACTAAATTAAGCAACAGTTTACACATACACACGTACACACATACACTCATATATATATATATATATATATGTGTGTGTGTGTATATATATATATATTCGAATCTCTACTCGCCTCCCCAAAGACGAAGAAAAAACACCTTCCAGAATTAATTTACAGAATTATGAGTTAATCAACTGAAGAGTAGAAACCTTTCACAATGCCTAGATACCATTTTCACTACCACTACTAGGGAACGTATTGAGAAGGCTAAAAAGCCGAGGAAATTGTTTAATAAACAGAGTAATAAAAGAGTTAACTATCACAAGTGCGCGAAATTGAAAGAATGGGCCACCAATATTCAATAATATCAATTATACCACATTCATATTTCACATAAAATATCCACAGAAACAAATATTATTGATAGGTGAATCAGTTAATTATGATTTTATTTAACAAATCCTCCTCTCAGATTTACACACTTTTTGCAGTGGTGACTCAATTTTTCTAAACCCTATAAAAAGAAATCGGTAGTTTGGATATTCGACACCTTTAAAGCCAGGAATTCCTAAGCAACGCCTCGTGTATATATATATATAATATATATATATATATATATATATATATATATATATATATATTATATATATATATATATATATATATATGTATATATATGTATGTATATATGTATATATATATATATATGCATATAAATATGTATATATATATATCTATATATATATAATATATATATATATATATGTATGTATATATATATATATATTATATATATATATATACATACATTTTATATGCATATATATACACGCGCACACACATTCATGTATGTATCTATACACGTATATGCAATTAATTTATCGTATTTTACGTGTTACTCTGAGTCACTGTACTTTGCTAATGTTATTCTAAGAAATACTTCTCTCCACCTATTTCAGAGTAAAGATGTACCGTTAAGCAAACGACCCAAATATATGGATACTCGGGATCCACAAGATATCTTCAAGGACCTTGTTTATCTAACTTTGCAGCAGGTAAGATATTTTCCACATCCCTCTGATATATTTTTCATAGAAATTTTGAAATTGTTTCTCAGTAATGAGCAATCTATAATATACATATATATATACAATACAATATATATTTTCTATTAACCACCTGCCCCGCCAAATTACTTTATTTTTGCTTTTTCTATTGCTGACCTCTCTTCATTTTGTTTAATGTTTGACTTCCTTTTAACTTCATGAGATTTATTCATCTTTTATTTAAAAAAAGGAATATATATTAATAAAGTTCCCTTCTTCAGAAACACACAAAATAAAATTCAACATGCATACTACAAACACTAATACCTAAACTTTTATTGTAAGATATGGAATATTACTACTTAGATTAGAACTTCAAACTATATAGCATTTCAAAATTTATAATTCGTGGGAATACAGGATAGCATTTTAATGTCCTCCATATACTTCTTGAAATATATTCTATCCAGCCTGGGAGGCATCCTCTTTTCTGTCTGTCCGTTATATAAATATAATTGGTTCCCTTACAATGGTAAAACCATTACATATTTTGGTGAAAAGTACAGTGAATAAATCCATTGTCCTTCTTCAACGTAATGAACATGTCAAATTGGAAAACTAAGCAAGTATTAAAGCCAAATATAATAAATCAAAATCACAGACGAAACAAAAACCTTTAACAGACTTCTAAATTGTAGATGTTGTTTCCCAATATTACATTTATCTTCAGACCTACACACAAAATTACACTCAGCGCACACGTAGACACACACATAGACACGTAATCACACAGTCACAAAGATACACACAAATACATGTACTATCTTTCTTTCTTTCTCTCTCTCTCTTTCTCTCTCATCCAGATGATTTAATTTCACCCTAACCCATTATCAATTAAACCGACCATAAATGTTTCAAATATTCTCTACATTTTATATGCAAATCGGTCCGATTCTGATGCTCACACTTGCTGTGCAATGTCATTATAGAAATGAACAACCACATCATTAAAATGCATGATGAATTTAAAATAATGCAAATAAATAAGCTTTGCATTTGACAAGCGTTACGTGAATGCTAAAGGCTTAAATTAATAATTCATAATGACAAGTCATGATTTTTAAGATAAATTCAATCAATTATATTTCTCGTAAATACTCTGGGCATTTTACTAATATAAGTAAACGTATCAACTATGTTCACTAAATATAAATGCAAGGGGAAAATAGTATTTTTAACTGAATTCTGTTATGACTATGTTTATCAGGCGTATTTATAATGATATACATTTGTATGCAGGCAGAAAGGAAGCTAGTGTTACTTTTCTCTATGACATGACAGACCAGATGGGTGTTATGTGCGGCAAAGTACGTGGTTAACTACTGCCTAAGGCGCAAATTAGAATTTATCAAATATGCTTATTCTTTGAATGCATGTTTTAATGAGCTAGTGAAGATAGGATTTCTGGCCTTACCATTCGTATTTTAACATCATAAGTCGAAACATTTGTGCTCATGAGATTTCTTTAAGATGGATTAGGGAAACGCGAAAGGATATCCAGCTATTTTGGCTACCGTCAGACTAGATACCTGGTCCCATTGATTGCAGAAGTGCGTAGTTCATTGGTAGATAAATTGTATCACCGAAAAATATGCAAACTTAGTGACCGACTTACATGCAGATTCTGTCTGTGTTACATTCTCAAAAACTACAGTTCGCATTAGTCTTTTGTAGAAGACACTTCTCTCAACATATTACTCGGTGTGAAGAAACCGAAGCAAATCATTGACAAATAAACTGATTTACCACATTGCCATATTTGCAACATTTTTCGGAGTATGAAGAGCGCAACCTCACCTTGAAAGGAAAATTATTAACAATCAAGGTAGAGTTAGATTGCAACACGCAGAATTCACTGACCATGTATATGGAATATATAATAAGCTTGTCATACATAAATATTCTACAAATGTATTTCTTTTTTGCTGTATGTTTTTATTTTACGCATTCTTATGTGGAAAAGAACTTGAAGGTGCGTGTTTGAGTAGTTACTGTAATTGGCTCACGATCGTTAGCTCATGAGTTGATTCCCGGCGACGCTTTGTGTCCTTAAGCAAAACACTTCATTTCACATTGCTCCAGCTCATTCAACTACTAAATATGAGTTGTACCTGTAGTTCAAAGGATTGACCTTGTTACATTACGTGTCACGCTGAATCTCCCCGAGAACTACGTTAAACGTCTGCATGTCTGTAGAGTGCTCAGCAACAACCACGTTAATTTCATGAGCAGACTGTTCTGTCGATCGGATCAACTGGAACCCTCCTTGCCGTCGTAAGCGACGGAGTGCTAGTTCTAATAAAAGCTAATTTGATGTCAGGAAATATTTTCTACATATAAGTACACAGTTGTTTCTGGATTTAAGTTATATTAAGCATGTATGATATATATGTGTGTATGTGTGTGTTAGGAAAACAATAATTGCAAACCAACCACATGGAAGTCAGATATTTTTCAATAAAGAAGTTACTGATACATGCATGCAATATCACCATACATCTAAATTTAATAAGGGTTTCTCATGTATTTTAAATGTATTTGTACACACCTTATATGATGCGATATTTTACTCTAATTTTTGCTACCTTTTCTCTTTTCAGCTGGTTTCAGAGGGTAAGGTCACCCCAGACGTAATGACCGGCGCTGACATTGGTGTTCCAGGCAAGAGAGGTCACCAGGGACTGTGTCTTAGACGTACCGCCAGTCAGAGATTCATCGCTTATCCCTGCTGGCAGTCAGGTACATACAACTTCTAATGCTTCTATTTTTTGTTGAAGTTAGTATAAATAGCATTAGCAGGAAACTTAGTTTTTGATCTGTTACTTCGTGATAAACGATTCACTTGTTTCTAAAACGCATTGAATAATAGTGAAAACAAACAGGAACCTACCGAATTCTATACTATTAGGCCAGGTCGTGGAGATGAGTTGGCCGAATATCACAGTTAAAAATTTCCTTGAACATGAAAGGTCATGAAATTACGAGTGTTTATCGCAAGAGATCGTATATATTCGTGGATCCGTTGTTATTTTTAAGGTGGCGTTAAAGTAATAGGCTAAAGTAACACACACGCACATATACACATTCACAAGTCTATACATTTGAAATATAAATGCATGCATTAAATACGAGTATGTATTAAAAAATACGTTCATAGAAAATTATATCTTTGTGATAGATCTCACCTTATAAAGCCGATAATTATTTCTATTGCATTTTCATATGTGTGTGTGTGTGTGTCCGCGTTGTGTGTTGTGTGTGTGTGAGGCTAGGGTGTTAGAAACACCCGCATTGTTAGAAAAAAGAGCTAAAGTGCTCTAATGCTGTAGTCAACACACATAAATGTAAACAAATACACTAACATCATCCGAAAATGCCGATCAAGAATTCTTAATACTGACGTGAGTTTCGGCAACAAACAGATTATTATATATGAGAACACAACCCTTACTCCATCGTACATTTGGGGGCAGCGTTACCTCGTAGGAACGGCATGAGCTCTGTTATGCAAACAACCTTAATATATCTATCAGCATTTCTTGCCATCGTTGGTATTAAATATTAGAGTGAAAGATATTTGGCAAAATAACCCAATATTAGCCAATTAGATAACATTGGTATAAAGTATTACCGTCAGCTTGTTTGCATTCGTATGCATATACACAGTAACACACACACACAGAGCTATATATATATATATATATATATATATATATATATACATGCATACACGACATTCTGATTGTATCGGGTATTGATTTTCTAAAATTTACATCTTTAGATTTAAAGTACAAGTTTAATATACATTGAAGCTGCAATCTCGATTCGTAAGTATATACATAAGAATTAGAACGAAAAATATAGTTATTTAGTATACATGAAAAGCACTCACAACTAATTATTCTAAGCTTATATATTGTTTGTTCTTCTGTATGAAACAATATTTGAAAATTTCGTCTACAAAAAATAATTAAGAAGGGAATCGAATCCTATACGTGACACATTTGCCAATCATTAGCAGAACAAAATCTCTACCATAGACACGGCACATAGAAAGACTAGTCAAGACACAGAGACTCTTCCTTGGTACAAAACGGATGAATATAAAATCAAAAACGTATAGAGCACAATAGTTGTCGCATGTAATAACAAACTGTCAGACTATATCACAAAAGGTGCTGAATTAAAAATTATATCATATGGCAGTACAAATTAGAAAGGCAATCAGGCAATTAAAAAAATATGGATATTTCATTGTAAATGACGAAAAACCTCTAAAGTTCATGTGTCAAAATTTTACATCAGTTACACACATATTACGCTTTCTTGTCGCATGCCATGCATTTACAACAAAAGTCTGTAAAATCACATTGTAACATAGAATGCAAAACGTTTTTGCCTGTCAAAGTATATTCTGGCTCTTTGTTCTTTACAAGGCCTTCCCAAAACGTTTCTTTTGCAATGAAGCTATGTGGCAATTGTTGCATTATGATATGAATCATATTTCTTTCCCACAAAGACTTAAACAAAATGGGGTACTATGTGCGCTCTTATCATTGTGTCCTTTCAACCCATCCAGGAATAACTAAGAAACGCACGAACATTTGTGTGCATATATACATAATTACAGAATGAGTGAGAGAGAGAGAGAAAGAGACGAATGAGTGAAAATAAACTGAACATTCTTAATGTCATCCTGTCTATTCTCTCTTATCTTTTTATAAATGCTAGAGAGATTAAGAAATTTTAGGTGTATATCCAGTGAGAAGTGTATTCTCACTGCATGATGGCATTGTGTTTAAGATATTGTAGACGAGCTTTGTGTAGCATAGCACGAGATGTTAAGCCAAATTTTATTCAGCTACAAACCGCACACACACACACACACACACACACACAACACACACACACACACACACACACACACACACACACAATGTACTATTCCATCATGGTGAGATCAACAAAAAAGTACTCTATCTGGCGAGAGATTAATATTATCTAATAGACACAATACATGTTTAAAAATTGAATGAGAGATGATACATAAAAAGTTATATGCAGTTTATGCCTCATGAATATGTTTGAGTTATTTTTCAACATATGAAAGTATTAGTACCACATATATATACATATATATATATATATATACATATATATAATATATACATATAATATATATACATATATATATATATACATATACATATATACATATATAAATACATACATATATACATACACACACACATATATATATATACACATATATACACCTGCACGCAAACAAAACAAACTAACATTTAACGCATGCACTCGGAGTTGTATTACACAGCAAACTGTTTCGTACCTAACTTACACAACGTGTCGTAAGCGCAAGTATAAGTAAACAACATTACAGAGAGGAAATCACATTCTAAAAATGTCGACGCATATCAGCGCAAACTAGATGTGCGCAAAGTATTGCTGGGTCAATGATTTTTTTTTGTTTTTAGATATATGTGTGCGTGTATATGCGTATACGCACTCTCACACAAACACAAACACACATACACATGCACACACTCACGCATGCACATATCAAAAGTAAGCGTTTAATACTCTGTAATGTGTAAACCGTGTAAGTGATAGTTTAGAAAAAAAATTGTTCTCTCTACTTCAATTCACCGATTTACGTTTACATTTTATTTTATTTTTACAGGAAGCAAATAAATGCTCGGCAATCGGAAACGTTTCAGCCAGGAAGACACAGCCCCTCTCCTCATCGCAATGACGTTATCGTCTATCTTTCACCAATGGTCTGATCTCCATTTACTCTCAGGCTACAAAAAGTCATTCATTGACTCTTTCTCTCTCTCGACCTTCCTACCTCTCTAGCTCTTTTCCTATCTCTCTATCTAAATCTATCTCTCCCTCTCTATGCGTATCGATATACACTATATATATATATATATATATATACATATATACACACGCATATATATATATATATATATATATATATATACATATATACACACGCATATATATATATATGTGTTGGGCAAACAATACTTTTTTCAACCTCCTCTACTCTCTAATATATTACTACCTCTTCCATTTCTCTCTCATACTATGTCACAATGTCAAACACTTCTCTCACGAACTCTCTCATGCGTGCATACAGACACACATTCACACATATACATATGCTCCTCTATAAAAACACATAGACACACAAAAACACCCGCAGACATACACTATATACCTCTTTCCGCTCTGTTTTCTTTCTTTTCGACGTTTCAACTATGTTACTGTTAACCTATTTCTCTTTTCCTTCGTACATTTTTTCAGTATTTCTCCAATACTTTCACTCTCTCTTTAACCTTGAAAAACTGCCCTCGTTCTTCATTATTTCTTAGCTTTTCTCTCGATGACTCAATTCTTTTCAAAACGTATCTTTCTACATGGTTACCATTTAACATTTGGTGTACTCTGTTGTAACATAGTTTAACTTTAATCGCCGCTTCTTCAATGCCTGAGCGTTACAACCAGATATATTTTCGGTGCTCCCGGAAATTAAACACAACTTTCTATTCTCCTTTTCTCTTTCTCTCTATTTTTTCTGGAATAAACATATTGAAGAGAAAAACCTAAAAAAAAAGCAACAAGTACTAAATGTTGTTGATTTTCCTAATTTTCAATGTAACTTAATAAATTTCCAACAGTACACAGACAAAGATATACACTAACGCACGGACACACATATGTATATATGTATATATATGAATGCATATTTATATACAAACATACATACATATATACATGTATATATACACAACATATATATATATATATATATATATATTGTTTTCTACATCTGTCTACTCAATTTGTCTCATTTGCGATAGTGTGCATTACTTTCCTTCATATTCAATATGTGGAACAAGATTAAATCAAGAAAATATTCTGAATGCTGTACAACGTCATAGACAAAAATACTTTTATCCTAAATCTATATGAATGTTAATAAAGATGGCAAATTTAAAAGTGACGAGAAAATGTTATAATATATTCGAAAATAAAAAAAAACAATAATATTATTTTTGTGTATTATTAATTAAGCATGATGGCTTATTGAAAGAATTTAAAAAAAAAGCAACATAGAAATCTGAAGACAGAAGAATCTATTTTAATAGATGGCAGCCAAGTTGCAATATATATGACAATAATAATGATGATAATAATTGTCATGATGATGATAACGATGAGGGAAATAATAATAATAATGATAATAATGACAACAACAATAATAATAATAACAATAACAATAATAATAATAATAATAATAGTGGTAATAGAAGTGAAAATAATTATCTCAAGATTAACATGTGGTCTCCCTGAAACACTTGAATATATATATATATGCATGTGCATGATCATTGTAGCTATGTAACTGTGCGTTCGTCTCTTACTTATGTACTTAACTTAGAGAAATACTCTTTTAGTTATATGGTCCATACTACAATATAGATAAGCCATGATACACAAAACTATATTCATAGCAATTATTTGCATTTATTTATCTATCTCTAGCCTCTTCTGTCCCCAATGAATATATGCAGGCATATGTATATATATATATAATATATATATACATATACATTCGTACATACATATGAGCGCATATTCCTGCGTGCATATGTATGTGTTTTCATTCCAGAATTTCTATTTTAAATGGTGCTCATTATCTGCTCACTTTCTCACATTGTTACTCATTGCTTCTCATATCTTAAAAATTAAAATAAAATACATACAAAAATGGAAGTAATCACTAAAAGCACCACCAATAGTGAAAGATATGCAATTACTACCCCTTCGTATTAATGAAATAGTCATCTGAATTATTCGTGAAAAATTTGATTTAGCTTGCTGTAGTAGAATAATTAGAAAAGCTTGTGCATGCTGTAGTTATTGACGTAACTTAAATATTAGAACGTTTACTGGATTAAATAATTTATATTCTTTGCTTAGCTACTTGTTATTATTATTATTATTATTATTATTATTATTATTATTATATTATTATTATATTATTATTATTATTATTATTATTATTATTATTATTATTATTATTATTATTATTATTATTATTACATTTATTAGTTATTATCATTTTTATTATTATTATTATTATTATTATTATTATTATTATTATTATTATTATTATTATTATTATTAATATTATTATTATCATCCTCGCTAATGTTGTTATAATGCTATTACCAATACTTTTATTCGTGCTGTTATAGCCTTTTCTTAATATTTCTATTAATGTTGTTTTCATGTTATGATTAAAGTTGTACAAAAGCTTATACAGTATTGCCTGATGTAGTTCTAAGTTCTAAGTTTTAAATTATATGAACTGAAGCTTGCTATGTCCAAAATGTGTGTATATGTCAATAACGAATCTAAAGGTGAATGACAAAATGTGAGTGAATCTTAAAAAATTTTACAAATATTTTACAAATTTAGTCAAAGAAGAAAGCCTAAAACCAATTACATATGTCTGCCTCCTAAAGTGGGAAAACTCGCCGTCGCTCATTTTATTTGAAACGAGTTGAAAATCTGTTTACTACGTTACTTGGGATGTGACAAGCGGGATAGAAAATGATATGTCAGGAGAATCGCGATTAAACGTGATTCATAGGGACTCATTGAGGGTAAAACTTTTATCTGAAGAATTGGGGTGACAAGCTTACAAAATAGACAGCATTTCTGTGATATAGAAGATGGAGAATGTTGGGTGGGAATAATTGTGAATGACATAGCTTTCCTTCAAATACCGGTCGGATGATCATCTGTTACAGTAGTTCTATTCCAGATATAGAGACTGCAAATCAACATGGATCATGCTTAAGAAACCTAATGAAGCATCTATGTCTTCTTTCTTTATTGCCCACAAGGAGCTAAACATAGAGGGGACAAACAAAGACAGACAATGGGATTAAGTCGATTACATCTATCCCAGTTCGTAACTGGTACTTATTTAATCGATCCCGAAAGGATGGAAGGCCAAGTCTCGGCGGAATTTGAAGTCTGGACGTAGCGGCAGACGAAATACCGCTAAGCATTTCGCCCGGCGTGCTAACGTCTCTGCCAGCTCGCCGCCTTCTGACCATCTATGTCTTCTGGCCACCAACAGACTCTGCTTATAATAAAACTTTTTGGCAATGTTAGAAGGAGAAAGTTACTATTGGAGAAGTACAAAGCCTCTTAGCTACATAATTTTTAACAATTTGTGTGCTTTTGAATATTCAAGATTTACCTCCAAAATAGGAAGAACTCTAGGACTGTTATTTATTTGGCATATACATATACAAGAGAAAAAGAAATTGGAGATTAGAGAGTTATTAATTGTTTATCATTAACAAGAAATTGGTCATCTTCGTTTCTTACAGCCGTTTCATTTCAATTAATACTCACTAATTTAATTCCTTGGATGAAACCATCCCTTTATGAAGTTAACATATTCTCTAATTATATATATACATATAATTATATATATATAATAAGTAGATTCTGAAAATATGTGAAAAATGGGGTGTAAAAGTCATTTACTGGCAAGTTTCTACAAGCAAATTGAAGTCTTAAAATATAAACGTTCTCGATGTATGTATGAAAGTATGTACTTCCATGTACATATGTGTACTGATTGTGTATGTGTCTCTGCGTGTGTTTGTGTATATTGTGTGTGTCTGTGTAAATAGAGAGATAAAGGAATGTATATGTACATATACGTAAATATGTATATATGTTCGTTGGCTATGAAAATAAGGTCGGAAAATTGTCTTGCTTATTTAGGTCTTTAAGCAGAAACACACAGCCACGACTGTCGTACTATCTGCTGGCACTATGCCTGTCTTTTTCCCTAATGGTATGTCAACTTCAGAGATCTCTTCAAAGTACAAATTAACTTGTCAAGTAAAGCCGGTCGTAATTGCAATTTACAAATTATGATACCCCACCTAGTGTTGTACGTAATTTTAATAAACCTAGTATCCTATTAGATGGTATTTGATATACTTGTATTTGTCTATGTTTTACAAATAACTGCAACAGAACTCTGACCATTTTTGCTATCATACATATATATATATATATGTGTGTGTGTGTGTGTGTTTGTGTGTGTGTGTGTGTGTGTATGTGTGTATGTGTGTGTGTATGTGTGTGTGTTTGTGTGTGTGTGTGTATTACATATCTCTTTTACTCTTTACTCTTTTACTTGTTCCAGTCATTTGACTGCGGTCATGCTGGAGCACCGCCTTTAATCTAGCAACTCGACCCCGGGACTTATTCTTTGTAAGCCCAGTACTTATTCTATCGGTCTCTTTCGCCGAACCGCTAGGTGACGGGGACATAAACACACTACTAGCATTGGTTGTCAAGCAATGCTAGGGGGACAAACACAGACACACAAACATACACGCACACACACATATATATATATTATATATATATATATATATATATATATATATATATATATATATATATACATATATACGACGGGCTTCTTTCAGTTTCAGCCTACCAAATCCACTCACAAGGCTTTGGTCAGCCCGTAGCTATAGTAGAAGACACTCGCCCAAGGTGCCACGCAGTGGGACTGAACCCGGAACCATGTGGCTGGTAAGCAAGCTACTTACCACACAGCTACTCCTGCACCTGTTTGACATGAATCTTCACAAAGCTGACTGGGTGGGGAGCAATTAATAAGGATCTGTCATTTCCTACCGTCTGGTTCTTCCTTTATAGTCTATTTTGTATTAAAACAACACGCTAGCGCTTAGAGACAATTTTCACCTACGCGTGCTCAAAACACGTACATACGAAACCCGCAAGCCCTGGTACAAATAGTCTCCCAAAGGAGAAAAATATCTCTCATCAGGAAAATCAAAAGACTCAATAAAAAATCAGCCAAAATATTACCAGCAACAGCACCCAGATAAGAAAGCTTGAATTAGAAACATATCATCTGCAGATGTGTATGAAAACCTATATCCAGATTGAAAGAGGAGCTGAGGAAAACTGGGTAATAAAAAGAAAAAAGTGTTCTATTCATATGTCAGTAAGTAAAAGACTGTTGTCTCACACGTTTGGCCACTGATAGATGATAACACCCCCCCCCCATATCGCTAAAGATATGATAGAAGTATAAGCAGAACCAATACTTCTTTGTATTTTGTGATTCCACTGATATTGATGCAAGGAATCTGAGCGAACAAAATCTCCAACATATTGTCTCTGACATAACCTTTACTGCCTCAGGTATCATGCCAACAATAATTGAAGTCAAATGTTATCCTGCAGTAGACTCTGACAGATTCCTCGCTTGTCTCCTGAAAGAATGTACACACCTAGTTGCAACCCCTCAAACCAAGTTTAGAAAAATTATTTAGACTCTTGCTATATACCGAAACAGTTATGTTTGGAATCTCTAATCCCAGTCTTCGAAATAAGAAACATATTTCTTGCAGTTAGTTATCTCCCAATCTCACCTACCTGTGTTTTTGATGGTGATGGGAGTGAGATCAAGGATAACTGGCTTCATGAAGGATAACAACCTTCTTAATTCCAGCCAGCATGGCTTTCGCTGCGGCAGGGATTACCTAACACAGCTTTTACATCACATCGATGATGACCTTAAAGCGTTGGGATAAAGTTTGAACTGTGATATTACACATGTTGACTTGAGCAAAGCGTTCGACCTAGTTGACCACAATATCATCCTGTGAAAATTGTCAAATATTGGAATCTGTGAAAAACTACTACACTGGATTAAGGTTATTCCCTGGTGAGCACAAAGCAGCATGTTATAATCGGTGGAATATTCTCAGAAAAGTCATCACTGTTGCCCCTCAAGGGACTGTTTTGGGCCTGCTTCTCCTTTTGCCCTTTATAAACGATATCTCAAGCATCAACAAACAGCGAAATAAAGATATTCGCCAATGGCTTCAAGATCCCAAAACTTATCAATGGAGAAAGCTGTACTGAACTCCATTCTGATCTATATGCTGTAAGCCAGTGGTCAGACAAAAATATTTCGTTTAATGAAGGAAAAGTTTTAATCATGCACTTTTAAAAATAGAATATTCTTACACAACCATACTCTCGTCTTTCTGGGAAACTTTTCACATCATTTAATAATATAAACGTCTTGCGAGTAATTGCTGACAAAAATCTCGTCTGGAGTACTCGCATCAACAATAAAGATGAACAATCTGGCTCACAGGGTCAACTCCTGGATTCTCACAACTTTCCTGTGTAGAGAGCAATGTCATCATTACAATTTGTCCATCATTTATACAGCTTCCCCTAGAATACCGCTGCATCATGTGGTCTTCTGTTAAGAAAGAAAAAAACATCATGAGAATGATGAAAACATACATAATTACCTTGGTTATTGGGATTGCCTTAAAATATTGATACCTTATTCTCACCAGTGCCGTCCTGAGCGCAACATTTGCACAATGTATAGGGTATACCATTAGCATTTCCCAAACCTAGCATCAGATTCAGTATCCATCCTAGTCTAGGCTCTCGTGTCATACACTATTCAGGCTCACAATAGCGCACATAAATTCAATGCATCACAATTTTTTTTCCACGACAAGCCTTGCCTTCCTTAACATTGTCCCGAAACAAATCAAAGAATAGAAAACATCACACGAAACTTGGGTATATTTCTTCCAACGATACCAGATAAGCAACTTATACTTGAAAGATCTTAGTAAACAGCATCTTGCTTCAATAGGTCATGATACCGTAAAAACCTGATTTAAAAATAACATATAATACATAAATATGTTCATATGAAAGATTATAGTAGTAATGTAGTAATTTGATAATTTGAAAGTTGGTTACCTCCTTGAAAGTGCATAAAATATGTCTATTCAGCTGCCAAATAGACTGGACACTATCCGTATAAACGATTTATATATATATAATAATAATAATAATAATAATAATAATAATAATAATATAATAATAATAATAATATAATAATCATATTAGGGAGTAAATCCAAACTTACAGGGGAAAATTAGATTTAGGATTAAATTTAATTTTATAGTATAAATATATATATATTATATTAAATTAGAGATAAAACCACTATTAGGCAAATTTGCCTAATAGTGGTTTTATCTCTAATTTAATATATATAATATAATATATATATATATATATATATATATATATATATATATATATATATATATATATATATATATATATATATATATATATTACAAATGAAAGGGTAGAAATAATTTAATAGAATATAATGTGATATAATTGACCTTAAGTTGGACACAGAGTGTTGCTTTTAATATTTAAAGAATACAATGGGTGTATAACGCAGATGTTTGCTTAAAGAAAATTATGAACATGAATTATAATTCATGTTTATAATTTGGTATATAATTTTATACCAGACAGAAAAATGTATGGTTTGTAAAATTTATCCCGCATATAAGATTCATACTCTTTTGTTATGCAAGGGATTAAAGGCAAAGGGGTAGAATGCATAGAAATCAATGGTAAAGATGGTGTAAGAAAATAATATGCTAAGCCCGTAGCTACCGACAGATGTGTGATAGGTTAAAGTATATATAGATCTTTGCTGTTATGTTAATCTGTCGTATGTCCACATTTAGCCGAATGCCTGTTATTCAATATTTACTTTTGCTTGCAATAGCCGGTTCTTTTGGTCAAACTATCGTATCTCCAGCTGCTTCAGATGCCAAGATAGCCAAAATTGCCTAAATGTAATACAACGGTTTTCCTATGGAGCGGTGAAGCTATTTTTTTCGTTTTCTGGGAAAAAAGCAACGTTTTGGACTTACGACACTTTTGAATAATAGCAACGATATATATATAAACCTGGCCTTGCTCGGTATTAAAATAGCATGTTTTTTTATTGTTTTACTTGTTTCAGTCAAGAGACTGCGACCATGGTGAAACGCCGCCTTTGGTCGGAATATTCGAGCACTGGATTTATTCCTTGTAAGACTAGTACTTATTATATCAGTGTCTTTTGCCGAGCCGCTAAGTTACGGGAACGTAAAGACTAACATCGGTTGTCGTTGACTGGTGGAGGTACAAACATAGACGTGCGCGCACACACATACACACACAAACTCACACAGAAATATACACATATATACTACTGTCTCCTTTCAGTTTCCGTGTACGAAATTCCCTCACAAGCATTTAGTCGGCCTGAGGCTATAATATATATATATGTATATATATTGGATAAAATAATGGAAGCACCTTAAAATTTCAAACAAATTTATATTAACATGGAGTAAGACTGCCTTTGGCAGTAATTACAGCTTGAATTCTATGAGATATGGACTCGTACAAAGTTTGAATTGTTTCTAAATGAATTTTGTCCATTCTTCAGCTAAAACAGTCTGCAGTTCTAGTAGTGATGATAGTGGAGGATATTGATTCCTTACTTGTTTTTCTAAAATGCACCATAACTGTTCAATAATATTGAAAATTGGGGACGGTGGTTGCCAAATAAGATGTTCAACTTCACTAGAATGCCTTTCGTGCCATTCTGTAACAACTTTAGCTGTGGGAATTGGTGCATTATCATCCTGAAAGATTGCGTTTCACTCCGGAACCAGTTCTGCAACCATAGGATGAGTTTGATCACATAAAATGCTTAAATAGTCTTGACTATGAATTTTGCCATGAAGGGAAGCTATCGGGCCGGCAAATTTCCAAGATATAGCCCCCCCCCCCCACCAGATCATCACAGATCCGCCTACATGTTTAACAGTTGTAAGAAGGCAGTCACGTCAAACTCTTCATTTGGCTATCTCCATACGTATATTCAGCCGCTGGTCGGAAATAAGGTAAAGGATGACTTGTCCCAGAAAATAGCATTATTCTACTAGTCTAGCGACCAATTTGGTAGGTTTTTACTCCACTCTAAACACTTTGCAACGTTTGTTTTTGAAAGTAGTGGTTTTCAGATTGCAGCTCTTCCTTGAAATCCAGTTTGTGCAGGTCCCGGCGAATAGTTTTTGTGGAAAATGGGTTCTCAAGGTGGTCATTAAGCTGTAGAAAATTTGGGAGCACTACGTTTGTGATCCTTTCTAACAATTCGCGTAAGAGTCAGACGGTCCCTATGTGAAAGTTTTGGTTTGCTTCTGGAACTTTGTTTCAATGAGGAGGTTTTTCCCTCTTTCTCAAAGGCTGTCATTACTTTCCAGACAGTACTTCTTGATACACCAAACATTTCGACTGTTTTCGTTATGCTAGCGCCTGCCATACGAGCAGCAACAATTTGACCTCTTTGAAAGTCCCATAGATCTGTCATTTTAATGAATTTAATTACCTTTTCCTGATCATATCTGAAAAAGAAACGGTAATTGTAGCAAAACATATTAGGCAACACTAATAATAAATCAAAATACATAAGAATAAACAAGCATTTGACGGTTTTATAGCTACTTCAAAATTATAATGCTATGATGTTAGGTGTTTCCATTATTTTGTCCAGCCACTGTATACATCCAAACACACATACACGCACACATATATAAACATATACAGATTTATATACACACTAGCAGCATTGCCCGGCGATGCTTGGGTTTGTTTCGAAAAGTAAAACTGTTGCATTATGTAGCTTGTTATTCTCTTTAAGTGAACATTTGTCTGATTGAAATACACCGAAAAATGGCAACACAGAGCAATGGAATGAAGAGCAAGCCTTCTTCTAGCATACCCTCAATTTTGGTCAACTTGCGCTGCAGGGTCTCGCAGGAGATATTGTTAGTTGAAGGCTACCACGCCTACCATACACAGACAACTTCTGCTTTATATATATATATATATATATATATTATTGAAGTAGATAAATGAATTACCTTATTACGGATAATTCAAATGATAACCGATACCTGGGTAGCAAAAATCACAACAGAAAAAGCACGGTTGAGGTTACGACAATGGGGCCTAAAATCCGTCCCTTAGTGCGGAAATTTAAAGTTTTATATATTTAGTGTAGGAAGAAATGGAGCTGAACGAAGATTTAACAAAATTCCTTTTTATTATTTTCTACATATTAGGGACTTTGCAGCCTTTGAAACATATGTAATGATAATGAAAATAATAAAAAGGAATTTTGTTAAATCTTTGTTCAGCTCCATTTCTTCCTGCACTAAATATATATATATATATATATATATATATATATATATATATATATATATATATATTATATATATATATATACATGCATATACATATTCTTTTATTCTTTTATGTTTCAATCATTTGACTGCGGCCATGCTGGAGCATCACCTTTAGTCGAAGAAATCAACCACAGGACTCATTCTTTGTTAGCCTAGTACTTATTCTATTGGTCTCTTTTTTGCCGAACCACTAATTTACAGGGATGTAAACACACCAGCATCGGTTGTCAAGCAATGTTGGCAGTGACAAACACAGGCACACACACACACAAACACGTATATATATATATATATATATATATATATTATTTTTCTAATTTATATATATATTTCATGCAATTTACGCATGCTTGCACGTGTGGTGAACACAGTTCACGTCAAACAGCTGAATGAGTAAAGTTCACCATTCAATGCATGGGATAGGACCTAAACAAACACATTATCGATTTTTGCACTTGCGAGGGGAATTTCGGAACAGAAATAGCGCAGTTCAATTTTCATTCGCCTAAACTTTAAGTGACCCATTTTCGGTGGTTCTACGATTTGTTGGCTAGGAGGAGATGTGTCGGGAAGTTAAACACACAGACACACAAGTTGAGTTTTATATATATAGATATATGTATATATTACTCCTTCATTCTGTTACTTGTTTCTGTCATTTGAGTGTGACCATGCTGGCGCACCAGCTTTTAATTGACGAAATCTTCACCTGGGCTTATTCTCTTTAAGCCTGGAGCATATTCTATCGATATCTAAGGTGAGCCGCTAAGTAACGGGGACGTAAACACACCAGCATTGGTTTCTAAGAGACGTTGGGAGGGGAACAAAGACAGACATAAATACACACATAATATTTATATATATATAGGATATACTTCAATCAGTTTCTGTCAGATAAATCGACTGACATGGCTTTGGTCGGTCCATGGCTATAGTAGAAATTACTTGCCCAGGAACTGAACTGAGGGCCACATGGTTGGCAAGCAAGCTTCTCAGCACACAGCCCCGCCTGCGCCTATATATGTATATATATATACCGGAGTAAGCACACAAATGTGAAACAAGGTGGAAAAAAGAGTACTGAAAGACCAGAGGTAGCGTAATATGCTTTATTTAAAAGACGCAGAAATATAACAAAACCTGTTATTCAGAGCTTCACGGTCCCGTTCTTCTAACAGTTTTGTTAAAATAGAACAGAAATAACGATATGATCAAAACTGGTTCAATGATACACCAATAAAAATGGATTTATTTCATGGGTCCTTTCAATTAACGGTCTTAAGCATGCAATGAAAACATATACAAAATAAATGATTTCAATATAAATTCATCCTATTATACAAAACGAGGAAAACCTTAAATCGAAGAACGGATTCAAAATACATATTATAGATAATTATATACGAAGTATAATTCAATTAATGCTTTAAAAATTAAAATTAAATTTTTTACGCTGCATTACATAAATATTTTACAACAGTATATACGCATACTAAACCATTAATATGCTATATACATCAAAATACACAGATGGATATACACAGACTACATACATGTACAAGCATATATATGTAGGACGTAAATATACACACAAATACACATATACTCATGTATACATATCTACGCTATCATGCCCGCATAAAAAATCACTTGGTGTATACATGTAGAAGTTATATCAGACAAGATGAGAAGAAAAATTTAAAACGTAGGGAGGAGGAAAGAAAAAGAAAAGGATGTAACTTTTAGCGAGGGAAAGAGGTAAAAGGAGGGGAGAAGAGCACAAAGTTAAAGGACTCTATACTAGTAACGAATAAAGAGAGAAAGGATACTTTCCGTAAGGAAAGAAAAGGAAGGAAAGAAAGGAAGATAGGTGCCTGAATATGTGTAACGAACATAAACAAAATAAATTACGTAATCATGTGTATACAAAAGTGTATATTAGCATAAATACACATATAAGATTACGTATATAAATACATGGAAATATGCACGTAGATACACATCCACACAAACACAAGTGAATATATGCATACATATACATAGACGCATATACACGAATACATATGCATGCCAACAATACAAACATCCACCTAAAAATATATCTAGGTCCTGACGTATATATACAAACAACATTTAAAAAAAATTACTGAGTACATAATAATAAAATTCGGATAAAAGACATGCAAAATATAACACCCTATATCCAATAATCTATAAATTAAGCGATAAAAATGGGTTCATAAAATACAATAAAATGAAATAAAATAAAATAAAAGTAGAACCTTAAACAAGAAAATAATATATGCATGTAACAGTCGAAGGTTTTTCTTAAGAAATATGTCGAAATATATACAATGTCTTTGCGATACGAAATAAATCATGTATTATAAGAAACAAATCCAACAGTATGATTAAAAACTAGTCCAAGAATCAAAAAATATATACACTATCCATATGGTATATTGTTATATGACATTTTAAATTTAGTTGCGTGTCTGCAGGACTTCCAAAGTTCGTGTCTTTTATTTAAAGAGTTATTGTCCTGGAATAAAATATAATATTTTTCCAGCAGGCATAAATCACATTTGATGGGTCTTTTATGCGCATGGTGCCTGTAACGTGAAGCTCTATCTAAAATTCTCCATGTCACGTTCAAAATTCGGGCTTTGTTTCCTTTTAATTCCCAGACATATTTTGCGAGGCTGGTCTTCGTCCTATTTTCGGAGTATCTGAATGAATTTCTATGAGAATAGAATCGGGTTTTGAAAGAATTTTCAGAAACCCCTGTATAAGTTCTATATTCGTGGCAGCCTTCTATCTGCATCTTGGCTCTATACACGATTCCTTTCTCCAAACATTTTCCTTCCAACGGACTGGAGGTCCCATCTTTGCAATTGCAATTTTTAAGAGGAGAATCGGCACTATATTTATTTGCAATTACATTATTGTTGCGTTGGTTAATGAAAGCGGTGACGTTTTTGCAGCAATAATAGCTGATCTTAAGCGTTCTTCTATTAAATATTCTTTAAATCTTATGGTCAGGTTGAAAATGTCTAGAGACTAATTTTAAGAATTACCTACGTATATTTGTGTTTATTGCCGTGTGGAAAGCTGGGTTAAACCATAAATCCTTCCTAGGCCTAGTTCTACGTGTAGCAATATTGCTAGCATTAAGTTGGTTACACTGGATTTTCTAAGACAATCCACTTAATGAGTTATTGTAATAAGGTGCGGCATTTTGAAATGCTGCCTCCTCCGAAGAAATTGACGATTTTCGTCTACCTACATTACTAAGTTCCTAAGAATAACTGGCGGATGATTGGATTCTTTGCTAATATAAGATACCTTATCATTAGGCTAAGTAATGATAAGCTATCATTACTTAAATAATGATAACCTAAGTGAGCTTTGAATTTATCCGACTGTAAATCCAAATTTACATCTAAAACATCTACACTTTTCAGGTTAGTATCTATCTAGGTCACGAAGAGTGAGGATTCTTTTTTCTATGTATCGATGGGAGCATACGACGGGGCTGAGTTATGTGTGTTCATAGGATCTTATATTCTACACAATCTAAAGCTAGATAGTCTAAGAAATAAGAGATTGCTCCGAGCTCGCATTAGGCAAGAAGTTGAAAACGTTTGTGCCTATGACACTGCATGGACCCTAAGTAAGGCATGTGTAAAATTTGACTGAAATCCATTCGGAAGTTCTCGAGTCTTAGTGATGCACACATATAGACAAACAAACACACAGTCTCAGTTATATATATATATGTGTGTGTGTATGTGTGTGTGTCTCTGCCTGTATGTGATTACTTGCATGTATTCCATTGTCAATGGAATGTTTAAAATATAATATGAGCTGGAACACAGCTATTGTAGGATTATGTCATATTAAGGCAATGATGTGTATAATATGTTGAGCAGTCAGTAATTACGAGCTGATAATAATGTACAGAACCAATTGTAGAGATTTGGATTAAGTATTGTTTATTCCATATTCTTGCGCCATAATTGTTTTGTATGAATTCTCCGGATATTAATGGCTTTCCACATGTATATCCAGTAAAAGGAGAATCTCTGCTGTGTTACAGCATATGATAGT
>NC_042997.1:63911689-63919189 GCF_006345805.1 Octopus sinensis
GTCTCTCATCAAGTACTGTGAAAATAACTTACTTCCACTCAGGTGTGGTTATTATGAAGTTATATTCCTATTATTTGCAATATGAAAACAATGAAATCTATAAATTCTTAAGGAAGATGGTAATATGTAAAAATATTGCTTTATTTCGCAAGGGTGGTTAGGTGTTAAGTGCGTTTTTGATGTACATTCTAATTCCATATGTCTGGTGTGCGTACTTATAATACTTACTTGCTTATAGCTATCCGTCAGTGTTGACGACGACGTTATCCTCTAGGAGTTTTATCCTCCTTTTTGTGGGTTGATAGAAGTGAAAACAGTCCGATCTTAAAATGGCATGTCCTTGAACACACATGACAAGAAACGTGTCCATTATATTGTTGATGAGTTTGAGATGACATTGACATGTCTTTACCTCAGGGTTTTCACTTCAGATTAGTTCAAAGTGTGCAGCTCCTTCGTCGCAGAGGGAGGACCAGGTTTGCTGGTTCTGAGCAAGGTTTTCAAGTTGTGTTGGTTGAATGTTTTAAGCAGGAATCTCGAGTGTTGAAGCATTTATAATAAAATAACAACTCAATTACATGTAGGAAACGTAACTTCAATTATAATAGGGATATTGGAGTTTCCTAAAGTAATACAATTCCAATTTAATACTATTTCTTAATCAATACTATTATTATTTTCTTCCACGTACCATGAAAATCCATTGACGTCACTTCTTTGTTTATATTACCACACTGTACTCATCTAAAATTGTGTTCTGAACCATACGTATATTGAGTTCTACGCCAGTTTATTACTCACGTTATACCTAAGCGAAATATAGGCGCAGGAGTGGCTGTGTGGTAAGAAGCTTGCTTCCCAACTACATGGTTCTGGGTTCAGTTCCCACTGCGTGGGGCCTTGGCCAAATGTCTTCTACTATAACCTCGGGCCGAATAAAGCCTCATGGTAGACGGAAACTGAAAGACGCTCGTCGTATATATATATATATATATGTATGTATGTATTATGTATTTGTGTGTCACCATCGCCGCTTGATAACCGATGTTGGTGAGTTTACGTCCCCGTTACTTAGCGGTTCGGCAAAAGAGACCCGATAGAATAAGTACTAAACTTACAAAGAATAAGTCATAGGGTCGAGTTGTTCGACTAAAGATGGTGCTCCAGAATGGCCGCATTCAAATTGAAACAAGTAAAAGAATAAAAGAATATAAACAAAACATACATAGAGTGCAGTGTGATATACAGGAGCACATATGAATCTGAGAATCCTTTTTGCTGAACTGTTTTCTGTCATGGTTGGAAGTAGTTTTTCAAGACACTACACCTCAAAAATTGCATGTTATGAAGCAGGCAGATGAGATGGCTTGTCACTCTCAAAATAAAAACGAAGACCTACTTTTTGGATTGTTTCCTTTAGACAATCGATATACTTGCGTGCCAATTCAGCTTGATTATTGATTGTTGAAGACGCTCATACACACACACACACACACACACACACACACACACACACACACACACACAAACGCACATCTATGTGTGTGTGTGTATATATATATATATATATATATGTGTGTGTGTGTGTGTGTGTGTGTGTGTGTAAGACATTTCGTTAGCATCTACAGGCTACTATTCGTTGCCTGGTATACTTTTTCTCCTTAAGGCGCAGGAGTGGCTGTGTGGTAACGTGTTTGCTTCCCAACCACATGGTGTTGAGTTCAGTCCCATTGCGTGGTACGTGGTACTTTTGACAAGTGTCTTCTATAGCTTCGGGTCGACCAAAGCCTTGTGAGAGGATTTGGTTAACGGAAACAGAAAGAAGCCCGTTGTATATATATATATATATATATATAATATATATATATATATATATATATATAAGATATATGTATGTGTGTATCTGATTGTCTGTCTCTCTGTTCCCCACCAGCGCTTGTCAGGTATTGGTGTGTTTACATTCCCGTAGATTAGCGGTTCGGCAAAATAAACAGATAGAATATGTACCAGGCTTGAAAGAATTAAAAGTACTGGGTTCGATTTATTCAACTAAAATTCTTCAAGGTGGGGACCCCAGCATGGCCGCAGTCTAATGACTGAAACAAATAACAGAATAAAAGAATAAAGGAATAAATTGTTCTATAAAACCAATTCATAGCTCAAGAAATGTACATCCATAATTTAATTACGTAGAATGGAATCTTTTATTCGTCTGTTGTTACCTTGTGTTACGATGGGTATTTAAACGTCAACATTCCTTTCAACGTAAGACATTTGCTTGGAAAATTTAAGTCGTAATCGATATAATATGAAATGAGTAAACCACAATATGGCTTATAAGATTATTTCGTAAATAAATATATTGCATCATCTTTTTCAGAATAGCATACCTTCTATTGCTTTTGACCCTGTCTCTGTGTCTTGAATCTCACTCACCTTCTGCATCAGATACAGGCATATATGCAAATGTATAGGTTCCCACTCACAGTCACACAAAGAGTCTCAAACAGAGACACGCACACATTTTCTCTCCTCTCTTGCATAGATATACGAAAATGTCTTGTTCATTCTGCTTAACTGTGTTAATCAATTTCACTGAGAGATTTTTCTATGCAGTTGATTTTTAGAGTAGCGTGAAAGACTTGATACACACACAATAATATCTTTCCCAAATATTTCTATTGTACTTTATCATCTAATGCCAAAGCAAAACCAGAGTATAAAAAAAAAAGGTTTTGTAGGTTCAGATATACCCAACAGAAAAAACTACAAGAAATAAAGCAAAAGAATTACCAAATAAAAGGAACAAAGTTTTTAAAAAGTTGATGAAGTCGCAAACGGCAAATATGTCAAAAAATGATTCATCAGAAAACCTCAGAATAACACATAACAACAACAACACCAACTACTACTACTACTACTACTACTACTACTACTACTACTACTACTACTACTACTATTACTACTACTACTACTATTACTACTGCAGCAGCCGCAGCAGCAGCAATAGCAAAATACACAACAATATTCATGTGCATACTACAAGAAACATAACGAAAATCTATAACGTTCTTCAAACAAAAAATCTCAGAATATATGTTTCGCTGGCGGCTCGGATTCTTTTCAATGGAGACATGGAAACATCTTCAGATATTTTAAGTGAAATCCTTTGGGGTGAGAAAATGCATGTAACTCAGTATATGTCTTCCTCTGTACAGAAAGGACAAATGGGCAAACGACACACCTGCACAAAAGATGGTCTTGCAATATTTGGGAAGACGGAATACAGAACCCACTGTTAGAAACAACGGTAACAATGTAAACCGAGGCATTGTTACAACCGGTTACTAACTCTGTAGTTTATATTTTAGATAAAACAATCATAGAAATGTTGCATCGGTTTTAAGCAGTTTACAGAATATTTGCAAATTAGCGTCAGAGTCGATTTACTAAAGGTACGATTTGGGAAGGCTGTCAGAATAGGTGTAAGTTATGGTGATAATGTAGTATAGGGACTGATATGGGTAAACTCACGTGACCCACAAAAGGCCACAAAGCAATAACAAAACTGTGTTTAAAAGAAGAAACTGGATGGTAGGCCTAAAATCTCAGCTTCCATAGTAGACAGAGCAGCTACAACAAATGCAGGACTAAAAGCCATTTAAGAGTTTTATGCACAGAAAAACTAAAATAACAAACAGAAAAAGAAAAACACATTTTGGTGGCTGTCAATTTCAAGATTACGCGAAACACAAAACGTGTGTTTGTATGATCACAGAACACCCTTCTTTATGTCGTTTTAATGTTTTATCTATTTACTAGGAACGAATCATGAGACAAGAATCAACTCACCTAGTTTCAACCAGAGAAAAGAAGGAGAGACATACATCTTAGCCACAAACAACAGTTATAATGATAAAGCTAAGAAATACTCTTTCATAGTATAACTAGCCCAACGAAACTTTAGATTAGGGTAATAACTGATGAGAAGCCATATTACACGGTTTTACAATATATTGGTAATTCACTAATTATATGAGCGGATTTCATATATAAAGTAAAAAAAAAAACCAAAACTTTTAAAAACCATAACAATCACGGGGAAAGACAGAACTCTGAGAAAATTAGAAGCCATGAGAAGCACTGCCTGGTACTGCATCAGGGCATAATGCTCGTGATCATAGATGCACATATCATCAGCCACCAAGGGACATGCTTAACTCTGTGCTCGCGATCAGAGATGCACATATCATCAGCCACCAAGGGGCGTGCTCAACTATTATTATTATTTTTATTATTATTAATATTATAATTATTATTATTATTATTATTATTATTATAATAATAATTATTATAATAATAATAATAATAATAATAATAATAATAATAATAATAATAATAATAATAATTATTATTATTATTATTATTATTATTATTATTATTATTATTATTATATTATTATTATTATTTTCATTACCATCTTTTTTCAATTCTGTTTCCGTTCCCTGCCGAGTGTCTTCCTGACACCTAGAGCAGAGAAACATACTGTATACATTGGTAGGCCATTAAAACAAGCACACCGAATTGTTCATTTACAGAGTCATTTGATAGTGAAAAAGGGGAAGACAGAGAGAAAAAGGAAAAAATATAAAAAATTGAAAAGTAAACAAATAAAATAAAGGGGGAAAAGGAAAGAAAATTTACTGCGACAATACTCTTTTTAAAACGTGTGAAGTACCAATTAAGACAATTTTTTGCACTTCCTGCATGGATGGCAAGCCAGGGATCATTCTTAAATAATTTTCAGTTCCTTTTTTGATCATTCCAAGTGTTCCTACAATCATTGGTATTGTAACCGTCTTGAGATGCCACATTGTTTTTCGATTGCGATTAGCAGATCTTTATATTATTTGAGCTTATCAAATTCTTTTGCCGAGATATTATATCTCTGGCTCTGCTAGTATTTCATTAAATTTTTCAGTCATCTTTTTATGCGTTCCTGTTAGGTATTTTAACCAGAAATGGAGGATATTGGTCGTGTCCGAGTGACTTCCAGTTGCTTAATTGTTGCACAGCCTGGGTAACCACTGCAGCTACTTTCAGAATCCAGAGTTGCTTAGGTGTTGAGTCCCTTTATTCCATAGATCTTTGCTGAGGTTGTTCCTTCACCGACCATATTCCTTCCTAAAATTCTTCAACTTCTTCTGCTGTTGGTGCTGCATTCATCTCTATTTTAGTTTTGCCAAGTTCTTGCTATAATCTTTTGGGATTGTAGTTGAACTGTTTGTTTATTATTATTATTATTATTATCATTATTATTATTATTATTATTACTATTATTATTGCTGTTGTTGTTGTTGTTGTTGTTGTTGTTGTCGTCGTCGTCGTCGTCGTCGTTGTTGTTGTTGTTGTTGTTGTAGACGTCGTGCAGTATACAATACCGTGAGTTTGTTGAGTGAAGATATTGTATCTACCTTGGGTTTGTACTGTTTGTCAAGTCACAACAAAGACCTCAGACAGACAGCACTTTACGCAATATGCGTGCAGTTCCAAGTAATGCCGACTTTTGCAATACACCGAGATTGTAGGGTTTTTATAAAGTTTTCAGATGATTTTTTCCAGATTAGGTGGTATTGAACCCAATGCTCCGATGACAATAGGGATAACCTTTATGTCTGACTCTCGTAGGTGACACATGTTAGCGATCTCAATTCTCAGGTCTCTATACTTCTCAACCTTTTCTCTTACTTTCATAATGATATGTTGATCTCCTGACACTGCAACGTCAATTATTAGTCACTCTTGTTTGTTCCCACAAAGTGCTACTATATCCAGCTTCAGTGTTCTAATAACTGGCCAGTCTGGAAGTCAAAGTCCCAAAGGATTTTTGCCTTCCCCTTTTTGTCCATTACTTTTCCCCGGTGTATGTTGTTACCAAGCACTAGTAGCCTCATATCCATACTTACGTCATAGTAGCCAGTGGAAGTTTTGGGCTACCTTGTTGTGTCTACGCTTGAACTCTTCCTGAGCAAGACTTTCACAAGAACTAACAATGTTAGTCAAGTTTTCGACCCTCTTCTCACACATTCTGAAGAGGTGTGTTGCACTTGTGTGGTATATATACTTTTTCACTGAGTTGGTATGCAATGCCTGTTCCTTGGCAGCGATGATAAGTGTTTCAGTATATCTTATAGGTCACCGTAGTTAAGGCAACAACATGTTGCTTCCTGGTTTTTTAATTTGTTGGTGTCACGGTGGACTGACCATGTAATGTACTGGATATAATTGGCTTTCTCTCCCCTTACAGTTGCTGGCATTGTGTTAAAATAAGGAAGAATTATTATTATCAGCAACATGCTGATCTCATATTAAGATAAACAGCGCATGACCTTGCAGGTGGAGTCCAGTTAGATTTTTCTTCCGGTCGAGTAGCCCATCCCACTCAAATGGTCCTTGAATAATGGTTGTTTAAGGATGTTGAATGAAACACCCATGTTTCCAAAGGTGAATTGTTCAAACTCCAAATAATTCCTCTCAACACATGGCTATTATACTCCTCACTAGTTTTTCTCGTCATCAGAGATGCACATATCATCAGCCAAAAAAGGACATGCTCAACTGCTTATGGTCAAACAACTGTCAAGCAAACCTGTGGTATTTTGCAGAATATTTTCTGTAGCCCATCTATTATACCAAGACAAAACAATATACATATTAACACTTCCAATCAATTACGGTCAAAATCCATGAGAGTCACTGCCTGGTACTGCATTGGGGCATTTTGTACTGCATCAGAACATTCGGTACTGCATCGGGGCAGTTTATCATTGTTGTCGTTGTTACTGTTATTATTATTATTATTATTATTATTATTATTATTATTATTATTATTATTATTATTATTATTATTATTATTATTATTATTATTATTATTATTATTATTCAGTAGTTTTATTTTAATAGCGTGCTGTCACTTCACTACCGAGCGCAGCTCTGTGTGCCTTGGGTATGTGCTGTGATTTGTTGTGATGCTCTGATGGTTGCTGTATTGAAAGTGTTTTGCGTGAGATGTGCGCAGTGCCTGGTAGTGCAATTTTCTGTATGTTATATGTGTTTGTAAGTCCTGGTGTTTTTGTTATGTATTTGTCTGAATATTTTTGTTATTATTATTATTATTATTATTATTATTATTATTATTATTATTATTATTATTATTATTATTATTATTATTATTATTATTATTATTATTATTATTATTATTATTATTATTATTATTATTATTATTATTATTATTATTATTATTATTATTATTATTATTATTATTATTATTATGGGGAAGTTATTGCCTCGATCGATCTGAGTGGCATAAAATGTGTCATGATGCATCTAAGCAATTTGAGTTGAAGGAACAGAACAATAAAACAATCATATCCTGCAATCAACAGACACATTTGTCCAACTCCAGGCAAAATCAAAATTATTATCATCTCCATCGTAATT
>NC_042997.1:63924189-63926689 GCF_006345805.1 Octopus sinensis
GCCATCAGTACTATCACCACTTTTACTACCACCATCACTAATACATATTTCTATCTCCAATTCTTGATTACCATCGTTACTACAAATACTGCTAATAGTGTTACCTTACTATTACTATCAGTACTATTACTACAATTAACCATACCGCTAATACAGGTTATCATTACTATTGAAGCAACTATTTTCACTACTACTAGTACTATAAATTCTACTATCATCAACGATGACTACTAACAGAATTGACATTGTCAACATATTACCAGTATCGTTATCAACACCATCAAAACACCACTACCACTTATTCCATTATCTCCACAACCGTCACCTTTCCCCCCTCGGCCCTCATCAACTACCACATCAGCCATTACTCCCATCGTTACCTCCTTCAACCATTACCATGAAACTCACCATCATTACTATTATAATCTCCAGTTTTAATACCACACCTAACTACTTCATCACCATTGACAACATCACTGCTAGCATCATTCTTATTATCAACACTATCAGTGCAACTACTATCCCTACCACTACCACTACTACCATCGCCATCCACAGTGACAGCATCAAATTACCAAATTCACAAGATCAACAGAAGCATAGGCATACATGATTTCCTTTATAATCGAAACTCACCAAACAGAAAATGACAACACGTTGAGAGATTCATCATGCATCATTCATTAACTGGCCTGGAGTTAATTACTATGGTGTTTGAGACATGCTCATTGAAGATTGTTTTTATTTGTTATTAACTGTGACTATTGATACAAGCAGCTTAGGGGATATCAACACTCATATAACGTTTATGTAATCGATGTGAGAGTAACCAGCTCATATTATTACAGAAAAGCTATCAACAATAATTCATGGCTAACGCTATAAAATAAGCGATAGGACCCCGGGCATATCGAGTCAATGATGCAGTTTTAATTTCTAACTAAAATCATTTCATATAGCTCTGTTCCTTCTGGGAAAACATAACTAAACAAGATAACCTCTATATTGTGGCTGGACCAGCTAAAAATAGCAGTAAATTCTTTCAGATCTCAAAACTACACATCAAGTAAAAATATTACATTACGTATGACCATTACTTTATAGATATAATATACAGGAACAAAAGACGGAATATTTGTAGCCTGAATACCTTCGATTATATCAGAGCTGATTTGAAAAAAAATAGCTACAGAACTACTTGAATCATACATGAAACTTGCCTAGTAATAAAATAACGTGGAATACCATGCATCATTATGATATGAATATCTCCGTACATTTAGCCAATGGAATACATCAAGCTAAAGGTTAATCAGAGTGACTGTTGGCAGTCACTGGTGACAATCGTAAATGGAAAGGCAGTTGGAGAGAAGCATAGGCAATGAGAGGGGAATAAATAAGTCGAGAAGGTAGCGACGTGCTTTTCTTGCTATACTAGATGTATTGGCAACTGCAAATGAAGGCGTTTGCTAGCAACATATTTTAAGTAATATTCATTGAATTATTCAGAAATTTAAATCAACAAAATTCATCATCTATATATACTCGTGTTAGTAAGCAAGTTTATAGCTCCGGATACATCTTATGCTTTAGTATTATTAGATATTATTAGCTCTACACAAACTCTCAAAATCAGGTTTGATCAACGGACAGAGCTTTTTCCAAATAGAAATCGTATGACTACGGATTTTGACTCTTAGAATTTGTTTCATTAAAAACATAAACTAATGGAAACACATCAAATGGATGACGCCGTAAAGTTATACAATTTTGGCTGTTTGTGGTGATTTACCGAATGAGGTGCACAAACTATTCTAAATGAAATAAAATTTGTCTCGAAGCTTGATTAGAAAACAAAATCGTGGCGGCAAATTTTAGCAATACTCAAATTAAAGAAATTAAGGATTAACTTCGCAGAAAATTTAAATTTTAGATGTTTAGATGAAAAAAATATAATATTTGACATTTTTTATTTTCTCTCTGTCAAATTTGATTTTCATAGTTCTTTTTTTTTTCTGTTTGTAAGACAAATACGTGTTCAAACAGAAACCATAAGAAAGCTATGTCCCGATGAGGAAGCTTAAAAAAGCTCAATCATTGTCCCGCTAAGTATGCACTCACAGATCTATGCGAAATTCTTCGGTGCTTTCACTAGAGTTAGTTTGTTGTGGGTTTCATACACGATTTTCTAATTTATGAAGGATAGCGGGGAAATGATTTGGACACTCCAGAAAGATCAGCTTATTAAATAATATGGCAAAGGTATGTGGGAGCAACTTTGTTTCAAAGGACAAATTTTCGGTAAATAAATATTCGTTGTTGTCGTTGAGTGGTTTCATTTGCCTCTGGTTTGGTGTGGTGGATGCCAGAAAAACTGTAGTTCTTATGACGGTCACTTTGCTACACGGAGGGCCAAAAATCACCAACGGTTTATGGTAGCTCCTCGGCACCACTGGAAACGTCGTATTTTAGAAAGCTCCGAAATCGTTGTGATGTTCAG
>NC_042997.1:63936689-63964189 GCF_006345805.1 Octopus sinensis
GACAACTTAATTTATATTTGGTGTCATTATTTCTGCATCTTTATAGCAACATACATGTTTCACAATTGAACATGGCACTATGATTACACAACCTCCAGTAAATTTTGAAATATGCATTTATTTATATATTTCATTTTCATTTTGTTCATTATTTTCTGATGTTTCTTGCGACAAGTCAATAATTTCACGTCATATTTTATATATTATTTTTATTTTTTGCTTTTTCCATCATGGAATAATTTCACTCTAACAGAATCAATTATATGCACTGTCTCATTGTTACTGTTACATTGTTTTGTATTTCGTAAACATAGTATTACATTTTGACACCTATTGTTAGGAATTATCTAAGCCTTCTCGAAAATAATTGGCAATGAAGATTGGCGAAGAGAATCAATTATAAAGAAAATATACAAAAATAAACATCCACTGGCAGGTGTGACAGGTTTCTTTACTCTAATTTATAGGACACCAATTCATATATATATAAATTATAAAGAAGGGTATCTAAGTGATACCACCGTACTTGAAATAGCAGTCAAAACATGACTCTAAAAGCACATCATGTATTCAAATCAGCGCAAGGTGAGAAGACAAATAGATAAATAAACCAGTAAAAATTAGATAATTATAGACCCAGGGTTTCTGGTTCTGTTTAAAAATACTTTATCTTCGTCTATGAAATATACTAAAAATTGTACATAATTACACATATATACACACAAACATACGAATACATAAGTATACGCACGCGTATATAGATATATATGCACATATATACGCGACCAGTTCAGTTATCTCTCTAAACATCATGTGCTATATGGTAAAAGTACCACTGCAGTGAATATAATGATGAAGTGAATATATATACATTTCTATATAGATAATGATAAGACTGTTATTTAAATAACGGTCTTATATAGATAGATAGATAGATAGATAGATAGATAGAAAGATAGATAGATAGATAGATAGATAGATAGATAGATAGATAGATAGATAGATAGATAGATAGATAGATAGATAGATAAATACGCGCACACACACACTACATACATTCGTACATACGTACGTATATATTTATATAAACACACACACACACATATATGTATATGTTTATATGTATATATGAATAATAGGCGCATGAGTGGCTGTGTGGTAAGTAGCTTGCTTACCAACCATATGGTTTCGGGTTCAGTCCCACTACTATAGCCTCGGGCCGACCAAAGCCTTATGAGTGGATTTGATAGATGGGAACTGAAAGAAGCCCGTCGTATATATGTATATATATATATATATATATATATATGTGTGTATGTTTGAGTGACTGTGTTCACCCCCCCCCCAACATCGCTTGACAACCGATGCTGGTGTGTTTGCGGCCCCGTAACTTAGCGATTCGGCAAAAGAGGCCGATAGAGTAAGTACTAGGCTTACAAAGAATAAGTCCTGGGGTCGATTTACTCGGTGCTGCAGCATGGCCGCAGTCAAATGACTGAAACAAGTAAGTAAAAGAGTAATATATGCGTACATATATTTCTACATATATAGTTATGTATGTATGAGGCTCAAGAAAGATTCAGTGTTTATTTAGGTTTAGATATAAATTGCTTTAATTTATTCACTCTCATTTTGCCACATTCATGCATAATCTTTCACACATTCATTAATGCAATATACATGTGTAAACAGTGATGGGCATATATATAATATTAATTAACAGACGATGGATTTGGTATTTAATCTTTATTGGGCACAACATATGTCTTGACCTGTCAGTCAGGGTCTCATCAGGTACATCAATAATGATGTAACTCACTACAGAGTTTTAATGTCGGCTGACTTGTTGCTATATGTCCATCAAGTTATATGTCCATCATTCCCTAAGTTGATGGACGTAAAACAAGTCAGCCGACATAAAAAATCTGTAGTGATACACATCTTTATTGATATACTTGATGAGACCCAAACAGATGGGTCGAAGTATATGCTGTACCCAATAACGATTTTATAGTGAATACAACTCCCGTTAATTAATATCATTACCCTAACTTCCAATGCGGAGTTCCTGGAGTAAACCCAACAGAAGTGTACCACGACTGCGGATGACAAAAGTTGGTCTAAACTGTGCCAGTGCTCTACTTAACATTTAATCTACGTATGCTTATTTGTCCAAATTATATATATATATATATATATATATATATATATATATATATATATATATATATATATATATAATATATATATATATATATATGTATGTATGCATGTATATATATATATATATATATATATATATAGATAGATAGATATATAGATAAAGTAGACATATATAAGCATATATGTATTCATGTATGTATGGGCATAAACATAAAAATACATATAGACACACACACACACACACATCTACGTATAGGTACAAACACACACACATACACACGCACACACGCACACACGCACACACACACACACCCACATATATATATATATATATATAAATATTACATTTCAAAATATCTCAGAGAGATATAGGCAGTGCTGTTACGATAGAGTAGTTGTATACTGTCAACTTATTGTGACAGTCCCATGAAGGGAATCACACTACTGCTATTTAGCCCCAGGAAGCATCAACGCTTCCTGTCGGCCTTCAGACGTTTCCTGTATCCTTATGTTTACAAGGGTGGGGGGAGGACAAACACCCCCACCCAGCTAAGCCTGCAGCCAGAGACAAGTTTCTGAGTCTTGCTCATCATCAGTCTGAAGTAGCATGGCCTGCTAGCTGGAGATGCTTGTCTAGGCCTTGGAAACATATAAGAATTCTAGTGAAATAAATCCACTGATTACAAAGAGAGAAATATTACATTTCTAAATATCTCAGTGGTCTTTCGTGCAGCTGTCTCGGATTTTCAAGAGCTCAGTGACGACAATTCTGTTGATTCACCATGCCATTGAGATGAAAATGGGCTTCAACATTCATTAACAAAATCAGGCTGTCATTTGCCTCAACAATTGCTTCAATATGACGTGCGAAGTTAAGGCGCTGTGCATAGCCCCATGGTTTCAACTGTTGCATAATGACCAGTTTGTCCGGGTGGAAATGTTGGACTTTCATGCAGAATAAAACTTACCAATCGATTACTGATGCCAACTTCCGCGGAATGCTTCTGAGCAGAGCAATTCGGACTCCGTATCAAAACTTATCTGACGCGTTCCACATTTTCCGGGTTCCGTACCGTTCGTGGCGTCCGACAAGTCACATATTCATTAGTGTACCTCATGTACGAAGTACATTCACCCAACCTAAGATTGTGTTAAGGATGGGAACAGCCTGATTTCGGTGAATATTGAAGTGGTGCCGAAACTCACGCTGAACTGCTGTGACAGACTCTATAGTTTTCATGTAACTGTCGTAGATGAACACACGAATCTTTACCGTCCACAGTGCTATGATTTTACCAGAAAAGAAAAATAATGCTAAGACACCACGCACCGAATGGTACCTGTCCAACGTATGTCCCCACACTGTACTAACTACAAGAATTATCCGCAGGGTTCTTGAAGCATAACCAGTAAACAAGTGTCACCTTAGTCTGCTGGCTGTTGACAGCTGACACTTTCCATCTTACCCAGCATAACAAACTGAGAGTTTTCGTAAAATAATAATAATAATAACAACAACAACAACAACAGTAACAACAACAACAACAACAACAATAACAATAATAATGATAACAATAATACAACCCAGCAGGACAACTGAAGAATAACTCTCAAAGACTGGAATATTTACAATTACCTGTGGGTATTTTAAATTTCCCTCAAAATAAGTTAAGTATGAAAACACAAACGATCAGCTTTAAAATCTTTAATATCTACAATTTCTGTGAATACCTATACTTTCCTTTCTCCCTGAGTTTTCAAAACTGCAAACATCCTTTTTATATTAGGAACACTACAGTTTTCTCTGTTCGGACATACAAAAGCTCACCTTTAGTAAATTTTAAATCTTTAATATCTACGATTTTGTGTAAAAAATTTACCCTTCTTTTCTGTCCTTTCCTTTCTCCCTGAGTATTCGAAAATGTAAACATCCTTTTCATTGCAAAAGCATTACAGTCTTCTCTGATTGGACATACAAACGAACATCTCTAGAAAATTTTAAATCATTCATATTGAAAATTTTGTGTGAAAATTTCATCTTTCTTTTCTCTCTGGCTACCCGTTCCAGCAGATGGAACGAGGAAAATACTGTTCTTACTGATAAAAGGAATCGCATTGCAGAAAACAGAAGTGAACACTCCAATAAACCACAGGAAAGGAACAGTGAAATGACCAGTAAAGGAACTAAAAATTAGTTGAGAATGATGCCTGGATTATCATTCATGCAGGGAGTGCAAGGGATAGTATTAAGTATTAACTGCGAACGAAAACAGACTGTATATCAAAAGAAAGAATGGTAACAGAGGACTAATTAGTATAGACCATTGCTTAAGGAGTAAACGGGGAACGCTTGCCAAGTATTTGATAAATAGTGCCGAAGATCTGCTGCAATATACCGGGACCAATATTATTATTATTGATATTTTTAAATGCTGTAGGTAGAACAATAGTGATGATGATAATCACTGTGGTTATGGAGGCGACTCAATGCAAGCACGTTATTTATATATATATATATATATATTGTCTGTATGTACATACATGTGTATGTGTATATACAAATACAGAGAGGGAGAGGGAGATGGAATCTCAATAACAACTCTCCTGGATACACCACGAACGACTCATGAAATCATGATACAACACAGCAATGAAACAATTAACAGCGCGAATGGAGTATAACCGATCATGGTGAATGTTTCCCGCCCGGCACGTGCGAAACTGCCCGCATCAGGAGCATTTGGCCCCGGACGGTCGTTATGTAACAACAGATCACCTACACGCTGTGTGCAAAAACTGTCGTAAGTGGACGAAGGGCGAAGAGTAAGATACACTTATTGAATGTCAGGAAAGAGCAAAGCTGGAAAGAAGTCGTGAAGTAGGCCGACGTACCTTGAAATTTTGGATGGAAAAGGACATGTGTCCAATGTCAGAAAATAAACTAATGAACCAACTGAGAGTGATTAGCAGGACGGGTTACTTAACTGGAGTAGAAATATCTCGGATAAGTGAGAGTCTGTGAGACCCTGTGGATAGGCTATAAAGGATGGTCAGATTTGAAAACAGAGAGGTAGGAGTTGACAGAGAAAAGAGTAGACAGGAGGAACAGCGAAATAGTGATGGGGCTGTTAAGGATGAGGAACGGAAACTTTATAGAGTGAACCCTGATACTGTGATGAATGGAAATGCAGGGGAAATGAACCAACTAGATAACGAATTGCTTGAAATTCAAAGACGACTTGCTGAGTTGAGGAATGCTCTAGAAGAAAAAAAAATTCAAATGAATATGAGAAGGGTAGACAGGAGTATCACAAATAAAGTAACACAAAGGATAAATACTGTCATACCATACATCCAGTCTGAGGACATAACACAAACGGGGAATCTTCTCCGAGTTATTGCACTACTTGTTGAAGAGAAATTACAACTTAAGGCAACCAGAAATGGTGGAAACCATGGTGGGAACGGCGCTTTGAAAGGGACATAATGCGGACATTGCAAGACCTAGGAAAAAATAATCAATGGTTGAGAGAAAACTGGAAAATGGGGAAAAGTCCGATCGAGAAGAATTAAAGAAGAAATATAAAATACAGAAGAACTGGTTTGATGCAGTAATTGACCAGTTAAAGTTAGAAGATCACAGCAAAAAGATCAGAAAATTTGTGAATAGAAAAAGGCAGTTCGAGGAGAACAGATTGTTCAGAAATAACCCGAAGCAATTCTTATGAACATTAGAAGGAAACAATGGGGGAAAATGTTGTTCCTGATGCAAATCAAGCCAAGGAGATCTGAAGCGGATTATGGGTAATCAATGTGGTGCATAAAAGGGATGCAATGTGGATAGGAACTATGAAGACAGAATTATAAAGAGGAAAGAAACAAAGGAATATTGTCATTGATGTGAAAGAACAAGTAGGTAAAATACCTAACTGGAAAACACCCGGACCAGATGGTCCGGGTGTCATATCTTTTTGCTGAACAGATGCCACACGGTGCATGAATGACTAGCAGCCCAATGAATGTCCAGTACGGTTCAGTCCGCTCGTGGATGGTGACAGGCATGACAACACTTATAATGAAAGATAGAAGAAAGGGGAATATTGTGGAGAACTACCGTTCCATAGCATGCCTGAACATAATCTGGAAGATAGTCACTGTAATATGTGAGGCAAAGACGCATACTTTCCTGGTACAGGTCGAAATACTACCAAGAGAACAAAACCGATGTAGAAAGAGTTTTCAGGGTATGAAGGATCACCTGGTCTTCGATAAAACTGTTTTGAGGCATTGTAAAAAGACATCATACAAACATGTCTATGGCTTGGACTGACTTTAAGAAGGCATATGATGTGATGCCTTATTCTTGGATCGTTGAATGCCTGTAGATGTTTGGTGTTGCCGAAAACATCACAAATTTTCTGATGCATAGCATGAAAGAGTGGGAAACCATATTGTAGTCAAGTACTGTATTCCTTGGAGAAGTTAATTGTAAATTTTCCAAGGTGACTCGCTTTCTCCGTTACTATTCGTAATTGTAGTAATACCCGTAGCAATGGAACTTAGGTAGCATAAGATGGGTTACCAATGTGAGAAGAAAGGCGCATCATTGAAACATCGTCTGTTTATGGATGATCTGTAATTATTTGGGAAATCTGAAAAACAGATACATTCCTCAACCAAAACAGTCCAAAAGTGTGTCAAGAACATCGGTATGGGTTTTGGGATTACCAAATGCTCAGTACTTAATATGAAAACAAGGAAGAAAGCATCCTGCAGAGGATTGTGGTTAGCATCAGGAGAGACCCTGAGTGAACTCGATGGTAGTGGGCATAGATATTCAGTGGGGTTGGGAGCTGGATGACATTCTGTACAGGGAAATGAAAGTTAAGGTCAGTTAGGTATATCGTAAAAGTGTGATGGGCCTGAAATCCAAACTGAATGCCAAAAATTTGATTACCACAATGAATATCTGGTCAGCTGCGATGATCAGATATAGTGCGTTTATCCTCCAATGGACTAAGGAGGAAACATCAACACTGGATAGAAGGACGAGAAAGTTGATGACGCTGCAAACTTAAACAGAGTGTATATGAAAAGATAGAATGGTGGCAGAGGACTAATTACTATAGACCATTGTATAAGGAGTGAAAAGAGAACGCTTGCTGAGCATTTAATAAATAGTGGTGAAGACTTGCTGCAATATGCCGCGAAAGATAAGGCTGTAAATGCAGATGAAATGTTGGACAAGGAAGAGTTTAACCGAAGAGCTGAGGAGAAGAGAAAAGAAGACCTTCGTGAAATGAGATTGCATAGACAGTTTGAAAGGAAAACATATGTCGTTAAGGATAATGCAGCATCGTGGCCATGGCTTGAGTGAGCTGGTTTGTAGCGTACAACCCAAAGCCTGATCATTGCTGCAGAGGACCAGGCTCTCGCTAATATGTCAGTGAAGTATAACATTTATCAAACGTCTGACACCCAGAAATGCAGACTCTCTGGAAAGAATTAGGAAAATGTAACCCACTTGGTAAATGGAAGTGAGAGCCTTGCACAAAAATAATAAAAGCACCGCCACGATCGTGTGTGTGTGAATCATTATTGGCTCTTATGCTGTAAATACCAATATGAAGTAACAGAGAACTGGTAGGAGCGTGTACCAAGTAAGTTACGCAGTAGGATAGAAAAGTAACGATACAATGGGACAATCATTTTCAGACGGATCGTGCAATCGAATACCGTCAGCTGGATGTTGTCATATTAAATAAGAGAGATGAATACTGTTAGATCATTGATGTAGCAGTACCAAATAACATGAATGTTGTGAGTAAAGATGTTGAATTGAAAACATCACCAAGTGCTCCGAATTGATAGTGGAAATGGGAAGACTATATGGAATACGAGAGTGTAATGTAAAAGTGATACCATTGGTGATTGGAATGTTAGGCTGAATCCCATGAAACTTCAAGACCTCTTAAGTCAACTAGAAATCCCATGCAAGATTGATGTCCTGCAAAAAGCCTCTGATGTCCTTCTGACTTGACAGATGACTAAAGACTCCGGTTCGGTTTAACTTACACCGTGTTAGGAGGGAATATTAATAATAATGATAATGATAATAATAATGATAATAATAATAATAATAATAATAATAATAATAATAATAATAATAATAATAATAATAATAATAATAATAATAATTATAATTATAATAATACGAAGAAGATGAAGAAGAAGAAGAAGGAGAGGAGGAGGAGGAAGAGGAAGAGGAAGAAGAAGAAGAAGAAGAAGAAGAAGAAGAAGAAGAGGAAGAGGAAGAGGAAGAAGAAGAAGAAGAAGAGGAAAAAGATGATGAAGAAGAAGAAGAAATAGAGATGAAGTCGTCGGACGGTAAAAATAGATTTTGATCACAATATTAGAAAGATGGTAAAGGAAAAGATGTAAAGTGAACCACTTGTATATTCTTGTAACAAAAATAGAAAGACTGAAATGACATTACGTAGTCACCGTTTCCATTACATTTATATTAAGCAGCATAAATATACACACTTATACCAACGTTGTAAAGATATGAACCACAAATAAAATACAGTCTAAACTCTAAAGTCGTCTGCAAGTTCCGCGAAATATACTTGATAATTCATCTCTTTAAGTTTTTTGTTTATATCTTATCTCATTTCTATAATATCTCATCTCTTGGACATCTAACCTCCTTAGAGCATAATCACCTACTACACTATTGCTGTTCCAAGAATTTCTCCTAGTCTTCCATCTTTTTTTTTATCTACTTATACCAAGTTGATTAGTAACGTTAATGTTTCGAAAGAAAGTTAGATAAAATCAACTCACTTCAAATTTCTTCTTCGAGTGTTACTTAAAGTCTATAAAGTTTGTTGTTATTCAGTTCGTTCGAAGTCAATCGTTTTTTTTTCTTTATCTAGTATTACATTGTCCATAATAACTTTTAGTTACGTCTATATTGTGGATTGTGATTCGAGATAAACCTAGCTCTATTTATTACAGATTGAATAACTGCATAGTAACCTTGTGTATTAAAATGATAAATTATGACCACAACTAACGAAATACGTTTTGGCAAAATTATAGCATATGAAATAATCGATATTCTGCTCTATGGTAAGAGCTAAATGATGTCCTCCACTTACCTTAGCCAAAACTTAAACTAAACTTGTCCAAATGTCTCATTTTTTTTTATGCAACTCAGATACAATTGTTTTTTAAATATATAATTGGTAGTATTTGTTTTACAATTTTATCACTACGTTCTTCTGAAACATCTTTGAAATCTATGATTACAAAGAAAAAAATAATTAGAACCGGGTATTCATTACTTTCATGTGCATATTAGATTCCAAATATCACTAATTGGCTACTAAATAACTAAAAGATATTTAGGTTTTCTGGCCATATTTTAGAAACTAGTAGATTTATAAATCTAAGCCAATTCACTGCAATCCATTATGCACTACGCTATTTTCAAATATCAGCTATAATTTCTATAATTCAAGGAGCAACAAGTGCAAGCTAAGTTGGTCTTGATGGGAGCTGACTTCCATTAAACCAATGAAACAAATTAGCTTTAAATATTAGTATCATACATCATATCTCTACTCTACCTCGAGATTTGATTATACATTTCCTTCACAATAACTCGGTAACGTGTAATTGGATAATCAACCGATAAGATTATTTGTTTTACTTGTCACAAAGCCAGTTTCACTAGTAGAGGAATTCAGAAGACTGGATGAAAGAAACGTCACTGTTAAGTGTATATTAACAAGGGACAGATAAGTAACATTAGTTACCAGGAATGATTTGAAATCTGACCAGTGAGCTACCGACCTAAATTCTGCATTATATGCACACCAGCCTTATACGCCGTCCAGTGTCTGACTTATCAAATTTTCGTACCAATAGGTTTTCAACCACCTGTTGTGATTTACAGTAACTTTCAGAAAACAAATCATTAATAGAATCCATTGTATGTGTGCATATATGTGTGTGCACGTGTGTGTGTGGGGGGGGGCGAAGGCGTGTGTTATATATTATATATACACTTATTTATATGCATTTATGAATATATATATGTATATGTGTGTGTAGGTATGATGATGATAGATAGATAGATAGATAGATAGATAGATAGATAGATAGATAGATAGATAGATAGATAGATAGATAGACAGACAGACAGATAGATAGATAGATAGATAGATAGATAGATAGATAGATAGATAATATTATATATATATATTATATATATATATTATATATATATATATAGATAGATAGATAGATAGATAGATAGATAGATAGATAGATAGATAGATAGATAGATAGATAGATAGATAGATAGATAGATAGATATATAGATAGATAGACGTTTGTATGTATATATGCATATAACATCTCTCCAATACTGTCATCTACAATTGAAAATTAATTAAATAAAGCGTCTCGAAATTCACTAATGGGATTTATTAATTTGTTGAAATGGAACTTTTCTCCATAACAAGCTGTATACAGAGAAGACAGCTACTGATATTCTACAGACAAACTTGACTTAGCTGAATATTGATAAATTACGCTGTTGGAGTGAAGCATTTATTTTATTCATATCTTCGACTCCCATGCGTGATTACCAGAAATAAAGTGTTCTTGACTCTACTTTTAGAAGATAGCAGTAGAGACGTCTGAACATATGAAATATGTACATAATTAATTTGTTGTAAATTTAATATACTGAATAAATTAGACAATGCGGGACATAAATGAGGAGAGCACATGACTAATGTACTTATTGTAGTATACAGTCATCCCTGTTCAAATTTCACCGATAGCAATTATACGATTTCTTGTATGTATCTTAAATATGCGAAATTGGCAAGTAATGATGGATAAAATAAATACTAGAAAAAACTATGTACTGAAATTTGAGTGATCGAATATATCCTTGATCGCAGTTTAATATGAAAGATGAAATAGGGACAAATACACAGCTCAAGAGGCTAATACACAAACATGACGCACACACACACACACATACACATATTTATGTAGTATCAAGACAGTTTAAGCATATATTAACTAAATTTGACGGAAATTGATGGGTGAGCGTTTGGCCAATCAGATTCCCAAGGAGCCATGAAAGCGTTGATTGGTGAGTTCGTTTCAACCTGAGGTTAGCTCATCATTTTTCTATCATTTGTTTATATTTAAAAGTTGTCGCTTTAAATCGGAGAATAAATATCATTATGATATATATTATATAGAGTTATTATACGATGAGCCTTCCGTAGTAGCTTTCTCTCTGTAACTCGCAAACGTTTTCGGGTTTGTTATAAAATATTATTTATATAGCATATATTTATATATATATAAACAGATCTCCCTCTCTCTCGCTCTCTCTCTCTCTCTCTCTCTCTCTCTATATATATATATAATATATATATATATATATATATATATATATATATATAATATATATATATATATATATAGTATAAGGGTAGAAAATGATATTAAAACCAATGGCTTAGAATATTTAAAATCCGAAGATTAAAAATTGTGTTACATACAAAATTAAGAGTATGACCACCAAAGTGGACACCTAATATGCTAAACATAGCATATTTGGTGTCCACGTTAGTGGTCATTCCTCTTAATTTTGTCTATATATATATATATATATATATATATATATATAATATATATATATAATCAAAATAAGGGTGAAAAATTGGATATTAATTTAATAACATCAATTTTAACACCAGTGGTCTAGCATATAAAAAACTGAGGTAATACTATATATATATATATATACATACATATATATGTATGTGTGTGAGTGTGTGGTGTGTGTGTGTGTGTGTGTGTGTGTGTGTGTGTGTGTGTCAGTGTCTCTGTATAAATTTTCAGGATTCACAATAACCAGGTATTTAAATACTAAAAGCACCAAGGTAGAGTCGGGGATAGTGTACACGTGTACCGACAATGTATGTTGATATATACGTTGTAGCTAAAGTTAATACGGATTCGCCCTTCTAGTTATGCAAACATTCACAAAAACAAACAGAATACACAACGTATCATCGAAGTTACACAGAGACAATTCCATCGTACGTCAAAAGTTTTCCGAATTTTCGCGAAAATTCTTTAGGTTGGCTGCGCTGCCTCCAGTCCTCGCGTGCTCCAAGGTAATACACATATGGTTATTTAATCGAGGTTTGATCTTGATGCTCCAGTTTTGTTTCTTGTGTTACAGAGTAACAGAGTAAACATGGCCGTGTTGCTGGCAGTGTGTAGCGAAAGAACCACAGAGATCAGTGATTCCGGTTTCACTGGTCTGAATGTGGGTCAACGGCTGACATTCATCCCAGGCTTTTAGCGATCTACCGTCTACAAGTGTGTATGAGTAGTTTGAGGAATAAAAAAAAATGGCTGGACAAGTATGAAGCACGAAAATAGAGCGGGACATCGATCAAACTCCGCCACTGACATGAGGATTTAGCAGTCTCAGGAGTTAGTGCTGGCAAACCGATGAGTGACAATCGATGAGGTGGCACTTTCTCTGCAAAGCAGTCATGTTTCGGCATTCGAAATCATCCAAGTCAAACTTCTGTAAAGTCTGTGCAAGATGGGTGCCAAAAGAGCTTACGGATGCGCTTAACCGTAAACGTGTGGGAATCTGCCAATGTTAGACTCGACCGCTACGACGATTAAGACGAAGCTATTTTGGAGAGAGTAATTCATCACTTTGAGCCAGAATCCAACAGGCAGAGTGTGAAGTGCAAAATACTCGGAATCACTAGCGAAAATGAAATTCAAGGCTCAACCTTCCACAGAAAGTGATTCTAACAATGTATGTTTTGTGGGTGGGAGTGGAGCACAGAAAAGGCTCCATACTGGAACATTAGAAGCAAAAGGAGTATACTATCAATGAAGCAGTGAAATACTGTCCAACAAACAGAAATCAGCAGTTCGCATGAAACAAACACACACACACACACACTCACACACACACACACACACACACACACACACACCACACACACACACATATATATATTATATATATATATATTATATATATATATATATACATACACATATATATACATATGTATGTATATGTATAAGTACTCATGCATATATACATCTCTCTCTCTCTCTCTGTGGTGTTCCACCATAACCGCATCCGCATGGCTCAAAGGAGTAAAAGAGAAAAAAAATTAGTATATACATACATACATACATACATATACATACATACATATATATATATATATATATATATATATATATATATTATATATATATATATATATATAATATATATATATAAATGAAAAGGCAAACGGTTTGTGAGACTTGACAAAAACATTTCATTAAGCTATATGATAAAAAAAATTTACATATCTCTAACAACTGTTTCTAGAATATCCCAGCTATTGGAATATCGTGTCGAGTGAGGATTCCATAAGTCGAGTATGCCGCCATCGGAGAGAGATTGGTTAAACATATGTAACAGTTGAAGAATATTCGTCATCAATGGTATTATTGTAGTTCATTTTGTCTAGAAGGGTAGGAGAAATCTAATATATCTAATACAAAACATTTATCTCCCGATCTTCCTCCCACTATAGTATACGATATTTATTCTTCCATTCTCTCTGTTATGATTCTACTAATAGACATTACCAATTTTCTTCATTTGTTCATGGATATTCCTAACGAATACCTATTTTAATTGAATTTTTAATTTTACATTAAACTGAAGGCTTACTCAATACTTTTTTATATCCGACAAAATAGCAATTGGTGAAGTTGTGCAAGGTATTTCACATCACAATGCTTCACCTCACTTAGTTGAATATGGAATATTAGCGTCAACTGTGTCTAGGTTTAACTTACAAGTACTGATATCTTGTTCAGAGAATATTGTATTCGCAATATAGCGACAGTAACTAGGATAAGTTCCAATTCAAAGTTCTTGTAGATTACTTGAGACTTTAAATTTGGTGGAGGATATCCGACATTCGAGAATGTTTTAGGATGTTACTAACTGGACATTCCACAGTCATATGTACCTTTTTGGCACAAACAGTATGACACCATAGTGATTATATTTTAATTACAGGTAAAAACCATTCGATGGACTTCTTTAAAGTTTCCAGTTGCCCACTTTTACTCAGCTGATAGTTTATTCGAGCCGTGAGACTTGGCTCATAATCAACTTCAGTTAGGCCGCACGACTATGTCAAATTTCCTGGAATTTTTCATCAGCCTTTCCAGTTAAAAAATTCTTCGTGTTGCAGCTTGTACATGATTGCTATAGAAAGTTATTTCAATGTTATATTTAACTATCAATGACGGTTCTTTGTTACTTCTTTGCAAATCTCTATAATACTTTAGGTTTGTTGTATTCTACAAATAGAGCCCCCATTATAAATCATCTAGTCTCTTCTAGAATTCAATGTATGAAACTTATGATACCAATTATGTTTCATGAAATCTGTTATGTATTGCTTCTTTTAATGCACGCGTGTGTGTATTCATGCACCTGTGCATGTGTACGTGAGTGTTTGTGTATGTGTCTTTGTGCGTTTGCGTTCTGTTTTGTAAGTACTTACACTTTTGTCGTGCGTAAGCAGCAAGTGTTAAGAAACGTGTGATTCCAGAACATATCAATACTATATGTAACCGTAACGTCATGACACGCTAAACAACACCAGAACAGACTGATGAAAATACAAAGACACTTACAAAAGCATTTCTTCTTCAAATTCAAGAATTGAAACATGACACAATGGCTCTTTTGTTTTACAACTTTATTAGATATATACATAGGAATAGCAGCTGTTCATATAGCTCGTCCTTTAAAACAAACATACAAACAAATTGTTGCATATGTTCATGAATAATGTGTGCCAGATAGATAGGAAATTTCAGTGTCAATCTCAGTATTTATTTGATGTCTCATAAGATCCTTTCGATTCTCACCTACAAAATACTCTCATAGAGTATAGAAGAAAAAATGAAATTAGTTAAATAAAGACTTCTCAATATTATATGCTTCGAAGGCGGCAAGCTGGCGGACACGTTAGCACGCCAGGCGAAGTGCGTCGCGATATTTTGTCTGTCGCTAGGTTCTGATTTCAAATTCTGCCGTGGTTGATTTTGCCCTTCATCCTTTCGGGATCGATAAATTAATTACCAGTTACGTACTGGTGTCGATCTAATTGACTGGCACCTTCCCCCAAAATTTCGGGCTCTGTGCGTAGAGTAGAAAAGAATATTATTTTCTTGTGTTTAGCACACCGGGAAAAATGCTTAGTGGCATTTCGTCCCATTTTAGTTCAAATTGAGTTCAAATTCCGCTGCCGTCGACTTTGCCTTTAATCCTTTCGGGTCGATAAAATAAGTACAAGTTGAGCGCTGGTGTTGATGCAATCGATTCACTTTTTAACCGATCTTACTGGCCTTGTGATCAAATTTAAAATCGATATTATAAGGCGGTGAGCTGGCAGAATAGTTAGGGCGCCGAGCAAAATGCTTAGCAGCATTTCGTCCGACATGACATTCAGAGTTCAAATTCCGCCAAGGTCGACTTTGCCTTTCATCTTTTTGGTGTCGATAAAATAATTACTAGATGAACACTGGCTGCGATGTAATCGACTTATCCCTCACTAAAACACATTGCCAAAATTTGAAACCGGTATTATATACTTAGGAAAGTTAGTAGATACTATCTTGAACATACAAAAATAGATTCATATAACATGTGCAATACCTATCTAGAACGGTATTTCCGATGTACCTTAGGACTGTCGATACCTAACCAATGGTGGAAAATAAAATCCGCCCGGCCTTCTGAAAGATTTCCGGTTGTTTAACGGGTAAAAACTGGATATCCTGAATACACCAGTGTGAATAAAAATATTTGTGAAATCATAGCTTTTTTTTTAGTATTTGCAAAAGGCTAGAAAAGTTTCTCTCTTTTCTTCACATTCTCAATGATTTAGCGGACACGACTTCTACGGTACAAGTGCATCTCTTCTTGCTCTATACTTCTCATCCCCACCAACTACCTGTACTAACATCAGGCAATATTACGACGCTTCCTCCACAAAATAATTGGCAAGTGGAAAATAAAATTATAAATAAAGACTAAGAGTTGGAGAAAAATATCAGTTCCAAAATCAATATTGATCTTTCCTAATCTATATAGTAGTCAATTATTTTGAAAGATGCTAACACTTCAGTTCAATAGTAAAAAGAAACATCTGGCTTATTGCGATGGCATTCCCCATGCAACTGAGTGTAAAATTTGTGTAAACAAAAGATTAGCTGAGAAGCAGCAATTAAACCTAACGACCTGTTTATATCCTAAATCACTATTTGCCTTTTTATTTAGTGCATCAATATATATGCAAGGTAAAAAATATAAAGTATAAAGCCATACTTCCTAATCTACATGATGACCACTTGCTTTGCAAGAACCTGACACTTCAGTGGAATAGAATACAAAAACATTATTGTTGTTACAGAGCCGAAAATAAGATGTAATTAACGGAGAAGGGGAAAATCGATGCTTGTCTCTTAATATAACAATACACCTCTTTCGCCAGTGGTTGTAGAGTTCGAGACGCTTAAGTTAACTAATTTCTGTCTATCGTCTTTTCATTATCAGTTTTATCCTTTATTACACAAATATATTCAACCTCTCTATATTTAGATTGAATACTTGCGTATTTTGATTGATAATCCGAAAGGGCTTAAGTTTTTCTTCACTTTGATTTTGCTCTCATTTAAATATGTAACTCTTTCTATATGAAAATCTTGTATATACAGTGAATTTTTTCTAAGTAATTCTATTTTACTTTCCGCCACAAACAATTTCAGAAGTCATTTTCCCGTGTATTCTTTGAGGAGCAGATATTCGTTTCGGGTTATTATTTTAGTAATATTCCATCGTTTGTGTAGTAGAATAGTCAAAACACTTACGCTTTGAGCATTTTCAACATTTTAAAATGAATTTTCGCGAATTAAAATAATACAATCTGAAAACAAAAGTTATGATTTAAGTATCCTTAATAAATAAAAAGTATCAAACTTGAGCAAGTTTCAGTATTTTCAACCTAACCAGCTTTAAATATCATCATGATGACAAAAATGTCCTTCATACAATTAGATATTAAGAAACAACATATTTTTGTGGTCCCTCGCACCACACGTCTCATATTTGCGGAATTTATCTGCAGATATGCCCACATTTTGCTTAATTTAGTGTGACTATCATTCCAAACTAGACGAGGCATGTTTTGTTGAACTTTTAACTGTCTCTTATGAAACTTGGTATTCTGAATGTGCCCTAAATGTTTTGATTGCGAGGTCACACGGGTCAAGGTCATTTTTCGTTAAGCATGGTCAAATACCTGTAAAAAGAACTTCATGGTATTCTTTTCTTTTTTTTTCTTTTTATTCGTTTCAGTCATTTGACTGCGGCCATGCTGGAGCACCGCCTTTAGTCGAGCAAATCGACCCCGGGACTTATTCTTTGTAAGCCCAGTACTTATTCTATCGGTCTCTTTTGCCGAACCGCTAAGTGACGGGGACGTAAACACACCAGCATCGGTTGTCAAGCAATGCTAGGAGGACAAACACACACACATACACACACACACACACACATATATATATATATATATATATATATATATATATATATATATATACATACATATATACGACAGGCTTCTTTCAGTTTCCGTTTACCAAATCCACTCACAAGGCATTGGTCGGCCCGGGGCTATAGCAGAAGACACTTGGCCAAGATGCCACGCAGTGGGACTGAACCCGGACCCATGTGGTTGGTTAGTAAGCTACTTACCACACAGTCACTCCTGCGCCTATGTATGCTCTTTATGGAACTTTGCCATTACAAATCTGCATTTGCTTACTTTATAACTTTGACAATTCTGAAAATGTGTTTTTTTAATTTCAGAAATATGGCCAGCTGTGAGAGATGAGAATGTAAAAGCAGTCTCGATGTCTTCTGCTTATTTCTGGATTACGCAGTGAAACAAAATCACAGAATTTGTGAAGAAAGCTTACCTTACTTCCTTACTTTAGCAAGAAACTGGCTGACAAGACAACGACAAAGCAAAATGCTTCCAGTTTTGTATTTTGAGAAAAATAAAGTTGGAGTGTTTGAGGGGTTACATATTAGGTAACTATCGCAGGACGAGCTATTTTTGTAGACCATTCTGGCATTGAAAAAGAAGCATCGAATGCATTTGTTGCGGTTGTATCTGATTTCCTGAGAAACAGGAAGCCATTAAATTATGTAGATCTTGTGCAGATCCTTTTAAGCAGTTTTCGAGCACTGGGCTGCAACATGAGTGTAAATGTGCACAGTCTTGAAAATCCTAGTGATGAGCAAGGGAAAAGATTTCATCGAGAACATGGGGACAAAGTATCAAGGCAGGTGGAACACCAGCATGGTGCTGTCTACTGCTGATCATTGCAAAGAGACTGTCATGATGGAATATATTCACATAAACCAACAAAGGGAAAGTTCATTCAAACTCTAGTTTGACAGAAATATCTATTTGAAGATGTGTAATTAAACATTTTGTGTAATATATCTGCTAAACAATAAAATGTACTATTTGGTTTGTGTTAGTTTTTTATTTCCGTATTGCATTTAATGGCAAAATTGACATTTTTTTGGTAAAAAAAAATGAATTCCTGTTTAACAAAAAAACTTGACGTGACAGAAAATTCCTGGGGGCATTTCTGAATCCAACACCATCAAATTGTAAAAAGTAAGACAACTAATTTTTTTTTTAACGTACCCCAGTGTCATAGAACAAGAATACAATTTCAATAATATTGACATGAAAAACATAAAAAATTCCTGCTTGGTGAAAAATATCGATAAAACAATTCGTTAGTTGATCCGGAGCTATAGATGAAGGCATTTGCTCAACAAGCGCGCAGCAGAATTGAACCCAAAACCATAAATGTATAGCAAACTTATTTGCCACCTCGTGATTTCTATATATTCATTTGGCTGTTTACATACAACAAAGAAAAGAAGTTTGAAGTCTACCAACGTTATAACGACATATCAGAATAAAGAAACGCCAAAAATATTCGCCGTTAATTTTTTGCCTTTCCAGATCAGAGTGCAATCCTAAGTAATTCTAATATCCTCTCATAATAACCGTATCTTCACTGCATTAATCTCTGACTTTGAAAACACCAGTATTATTCAAAATGATCCCTTATATTTATTTCACTCTGATTACCTTTGCAATTATCCCCTAAAACTCTTGTTTGCTAAGTGATGAGTTCTATTGGTATTTCTACTTAGCAAAATTATTACAGCAGGAGTTGAAGACAATAGTAGAGAGATATTTCCTCACAATCCCCCATATTGTAAATATTAGCTAAACCCTAGTAATGTCCCCTTATAAACGTTTTTAACGAAGCAGTGGCAATTTCTTCTAACTTTGAAAATATTTAACAGAAATAAGTGAAACGGCTATGGTTTGTGTGTGTGTGTGTGTGTGTGTATGTGTGTGTGTGTGTGTGTGTGTGTGTGTGTGTGTGTGTGTGTACGCGTCGTGATTCAGAAAGCTCTATTATTTCAATGATACGGGTTTATCTTAACATTTTTAACGGTTATTCTACTGTAAATAACGTTTGATACACACAAACATGCACACGCACACACATGCACACGCACACACATGCATACCCACACGCTCAAACACACACGCGTGAACCCATGCAGGCATATCACGTACATACATACACACATACATACACACATACATACACACAAAGACATACAGGCATACACACACACGCAAAACAAAACTGATATTATCAAAAAAGGAGAGATATACATTGTTCTAAAAGAGGAACAATGTAATGATAAAGTAATTGAATGTAATTGCCATAGGTTTTCTGAGCGGCTGTCAGTATAAATATAGTCGTAGAAAGGCTCTCCAGGACTACTTGAGCAGTGGAAGTCAATGAGAAGACCTATTTAGAAATGTTGATTAATGAATGCATTAGGGAGATAAGGGCTGCAGTGAGGAAGGGGAAAATGTGGGATGTCGAAATAAAAAGGAGGCGTAAAGAGGACTAGATGGACATTGCAAAATCCAACTGACCACAGTTGTTTGACAGTTGATGCTAATAGGGAATCAACTTATGAATTCATCTGTACGCACACTCACACACACACACACACACACACACAAAGTTATATACATGGTGGCCCAAAAGTAGGTTTACAGTTATTCGACTATCTCTTTTACATTCATATATTAACAGTTTAGATCTTAATCATAAAAAATTTTAAACCATTATTCTATGCTAATTTAGTTAATTTTGTCAAGCTTCCTTTTCAGTTTCTTAGATAGAAATGTAAATGTAACAAAATGTTTTAAAAGAAACTTAAAGTGCCTACATGATAACTGTAAATCTATTTTGGGGGTAACCTGTATATTTGCATACACACACACAGACACACACACACAAACATATATATATATGCATGTACGTACGTATATATATATATATATATATACACCATAAATGTGTGTAAAAGCATGCGTGTGTTTCTGTTCCTGTTTCTTGATATTATGAGAATTCTTCTCCTCTAGATCCCATCTAGCTGAACCCCAGTACCAATAAAACTACTAATTCTTCTTCTTCTTCTTCTTCTTCTTCTTCTTCTTCTTCTACTACTACTACTACTACTACTACTACTATACTACTACTACTACTACTACTACTACTACTACTGTTGCAGCTGCTGCTGCTGTTATTCACTTTTGATGTCTCATCTTTAAAGACAGGAACAGTGATCTTGCCGTATTTAATACTTTGATCTCCGTCTGTAAATTCATGCGCATTTTTACCGATATTGTATGTATCATCTTGGGTAAACGTCTTGAAATTTCATGTTTCTGTCTATTTTCATTTTGGTTGTAGTGAATGTTAACAATGCAACTATTCTTTGAATGTATGCCTTAAAGACAAGCTGGGCAATAACACGTGGCCTTCACCGTCTTCTTTGAAACAGCTTCTGTAATTTGAACTTTTCTAAACCATCGGGGTACTTATAGTAAGTGCATTACGATTGATATTGGTTAGATTTCCATTGATCTCAACGTAAGTGGAAATCATGTTCTGTTGCAGGAAAGGAAAGAGCTTATACTGAAAGTGGTGTTTGTGTGTGTGAGTGTGTGTGTGTCTGTGAGTGTGAATGCGTAAGAGAATGGATTGAATAATAATTTTAACCATTTCGTTCAGACAAACATTTTCACAATTTCTTAATAGTACGTAGTGGGATCCGGGCTCAGGGGTTTCAGGGTTTTGCAGAGTATAGGGCCACTTTTTAGCCACTGTTCTTCACAAGTCTCTTCTTACCCGGTGTAATAGCATCTATAAGAGACTATAACTGAAATTGTCTCCTGAAGAAGGTCAGTCAGAGACTCCTCAATGGACCCAACGCAGATGAAGTCTTTCAGCAATATTGCTCCTCATCTATGACAAGGTAACTTCATAAATCCTTGTATTCTGACCCCGTAGCACTTGTTGCACCTGACTAATACAAGGGCGAAAGAGTAGATTTGGCTCTGCCCAAACCATACCCACTATAATAATATTCGTCATACAAGTTGTTCATCGAACCTTGAGAATGGTACCAACACCATCACACTTTCTTGAAAAGTCCGGTGGTGATATACAAACAGATGACAGAGACATGTAGAGGATGGTATTGGAAGACTTCAGCTTCGACTCTGGTGCAGGCAGTCATAGGGCGATGGTCGTTTTCCACAGAGCTAGCTGTAACTTGCTGAATCCTAATTCGGCGAAGAGACGAGAAAGTTAATGTATATGTCTACTATGAAGTACCATACGCTTTCTATGTACTTCTGCGAAATAGTCACTGACAAAATTTCATTTTGCCTATTGAAAATTAGGAAATAGTTAGAGGTGTGCTGTGTTCTTTCCTTCTGTGGATTTCTTCTTTTATTTTCTTATTTGCATTTATGAACTGGAAAATTGTATGCCTTTTCTTTTTATCACGGTTTGTGGTATAAATATCTTTTATGAATGGGAGTTATTTCTATGGAAGCATTGAACTTGTGACTTTATTATTACCTGAAGAAATAAATCCTTCTTTTAGCGCTTTCCTCCAAGTTTACCTGTCATTCTGTCGTAGCCAATAAAACCATCCGATCCAAGGCGATGAAGATGACTTGTAATTTTTCCGGCTCTTTTTAAATCTGGGTTCAGATCAAGTCATTACCTACATGGGTGGTAAACGTAACCCTTCACACGGCTTAACAGCATCACCTGGAACTTCGGATGCCTTTAACGGACTCCACTCTGTTGCAAACATTTGTGTCAGCTTTTCTGTTTCAGAATGCCTTCCTCCATAATTTTCAATAGTCTTGGAAACTCTGTTTCGGATCAGGGGCATTGCCATCCCTCTTAACTAAGTGACTGAAAAATTATTTTGCTTTTCATTTCACTTTTCATTTCACTTATTGATATATTTATTTATTGCAAATGTTATTTTCAATTAGCGGTAATAATTATCACTATATTTTTTACATAGATGTTTTTTTCTAACATGAACTGTTGGAAACGTTACATGCAATGTATACATTAAATCTCTTCAAAATATGCCTATTTAAAGATGATCGACAGATGTTTAACAACTGCATTTTATATGGATTGCATTACATAGATATACCTTTGGATAAAGTAAAATTAATATGAAATTGAGTACCAAATAAATTATCCTCCAGATTTTGTCAGCAATCTATAAATCATATATATTATCCACGCTCGTTTCATAGTAATAAAATGTAAATCCCAGAGGATATATAAATATATACACGCGTCGGACATATAACGTTTGTTATGAAAGCAAAAATGCAAAAATGACTTCTGAACATTTTTCTAATTAAACATTTTTAACCAAATGGTAACCAGAGGTCGAAAGATAATCATGTTCGCTGCAAAAGTCAATGCTGATAGAATCTGGCACAAATGGATCGCTAAATGTCCAAACTGATACTTAAATGACATTCACAGGTGTTGCTAGAATTTAATGAATTTTGTTAGACAGGCATTAAGGAAAGAAATCATGAAAGGTTGTAGAAAAACGACTTTGGAAATCTCAGAAACTCCCAGCGTAACGCACTTTGTCGTCTAGCTAACAATAATTCTATTATTATTAAAATGGCAGAGAAGGTAGCAGTGCTATCGTAATTTTGAAGAAAGTTAAGTATATTTTGACTTGTGAATAAACTTACTGACACGAATTTTTATGAGGAATTACTTTTCGGTCAAAATCCGAACACAGAAAGGAATTTATGAAATTAATTTAGAAAATAGAAACCATTTATAAAGAGCAATGAGGCTAGAATATTAGTCAGAGCAAAGCTCATACATATTTTATGGCTTTGCACATATGAACAAAATGTTTTAAAATTTTCTCCACTGCTCGCAGTTGGTGACTTGTATGAACATTATTCAGCCAAAATTAAGGCGTAGCTGGTGGGCGAGTGGAGGGGTCTTCTACTTCCGGCATCAAATGTAATAAAGGCAAAAATGACCTCGTATACTCGGGATGCTTTTGATTTTGATTACAAAATTAACAATTTGTCTTGGTGCCGAAATAGTTTTGAAAACTATTCATTGGCATCCACGAATGTTACCTCACTTTCTCCTCAGAACTGACCAGAATGAAGGGATAGTAAGATGCATGACTATCTTTGCCAAATGATCAAACAAAAGTATTCAATCTATTTCCGAATACTGAGCCATTTGGAAATGAATAAACTGCTATCATCGTCATCATGTTACGAGAAGTTTCCTATATCCCAAAAGTAAATTTCTCACAAAATTAGTTTCATTTCACTTTCTGGTTCTCCACAACATTCTTCAAAATACTATTATTTCGAGTGAGATTATATCGAGTAAAAGGGAAATAGAAATGGTTCTTGTCAAACTACTAATCCTAATTTCATGAAAACCAAATTGTCTTCACTTAATTCTTATTTAAAGACGATATGATTCTTTTCTTTGGGCGCAGTGGTCATCATGAGCTTTAATCGTTTTCTCAATTATCGATGTGAATAGTTGGTGATAATCGTTGTGGATTCCACTTAACTCACCATATGAGAAAGGAATAATATAATGAGATTTGGATTTTGAAGCTATATTTGAAATTTATCTCGGAACAACAGTTCTCGCTTTAGATTAGTAACTATTTACTATGTTATACACAAATATTAAATCGGAAGTCACTGCATGCGCGTAATACACATATACATGCACACAGAGGCTCTAGAGTACACATGTGCACAGATATACACATATAGATGAGAAATTACATCAATACAAATGAGGTACAACTACTAATTTGTATTTAATGGACAAAGAGACCATAGATATACTGAATGGTTAGCATTCACTTTCGATGGGCTACGATACTTTCTGCTTTTGCTTTAACTCCTTCTCTCTCGCTCTCACTCTCACTCTTCCCTCTGTCACTCAATCTATCTCCTATCTCTCCCCTCTCTCCCCTCTCTACACCCACTCTCTCCTCTGTCTCTCCCTCTCTCTCTCTATCTCACGCACACATATGAGTATACACATACACACATATACTGCGGCAGACACTTATAATTCATAGTTATAATTCTTCTTATTTTCTCTCATAGTCGTTTATAATACCTAAAATGATATATATAAGATAGGAAAGGCAGATATCATTGAACATATTACGTGAGAGTATATGCAGTATGAATATTACTGAAAAGTTCTTAGTCACTCAATAGTCAGTATTTGGCTGTCATCCTTATATGTTATATGATATATTACATATATCTCTATATGTGTGTCTGCATGCGTGGAATTTCTTAGAGCAGTAGAATAATCCTTAACACTAGGTGTGAAACAATGCAATTAGTTTCATTTTATTTCAAACGAATTCTCGTATATTAACATCTGTACTAAAAGGGCATATATAAATGTGTACAAACATTCATATATGTCTATATATGCAAGTGTATGTATACGTATGGATGTATGTATCTTTCTCACCCGCTCCTTCTCTTTCGTTCTATAAACATCTATGTGTATATGTATATATATAATATATATATATATATATATATATAATATATATATATATATATATATATATATATATATATATATATATGTATGTATGTATATGCATATTAGTCATCCATACAGGCTATCTTTTGAAATGCACAAAACTATTGGTCAAATGGTGAAGCTGTGATAAATTATACTTGACGAAGATGTTGTCTTGTGCATGAGAATCTGGAACCGATGTGATACTAAAGCTACACTCGTTAAAACTCAATTTAGCCCCCTCCTCTGAATTAAGTTTCTTTATCTCCAAATGTTATATTGATTTTTATCTACAACGTCTTTATTTATAAGAATAGTTATGAATTTATTATTTCCTGCCTGTTCTGTTGTTTACGTATCTATGCCTTCCTACATTTTCTCTTAAGACTCAAAATGGCATACACAAATGTGCAGTTTCTCTGTGATGTAGCCACTGACGATGCAGACAAGTCCTCAACGGGTTAAAAGCTTCCAAATATATCAGCTGTTCTCTTAAAATGTGTTCACTCAGTTGACGGAGCAAGACTAACGTTTATTGCTAGGAAACTAAACCGACGTTTCCCCCTTGATATTGCTGTCCTCGCTATATGTTGTTTTCGTATTATTGTTTATCATTGAGGCTACCGATTATTACTCTACTGAAGTATTTCATCACGCCAGCTACTACAAATAATCCCTTCATTATCATAGCATGGAGATAAACCGCATCATTGAGTTTCTAGGGACAATTGGTAATCAGGATGGTCTTTAAAATAGAATTTCTATGCGTGCTTGTAAGCAGTAATTTACAGTCATTCAATTTCTTTTCTTTGATGAAAAGTATCAGCTTTCTGACCAACGCAAAGCTTTTATAATTGTTGCAAAGCTTTTATAATGCCTTAGTTAAAGGAGTGAATTACAGATATAATGATGATGGAAGAAACATCAGTTTGGGTTGTTTGATATTAGCAACTGCTGAGAGATTAGTTGCATTATCAAAAAATAATGCAACTGTTTTTCTCTTTCAACTCATCTCTTTGTAAGATCTTCGGCTTAAAGCGGTAAATAGCTTTAGTTTTTTCAGTTGGTCACTGAATTTCGGTCAGAGGCAATAAGATTTGATACTTTGATTATTACGAACTCGAATTTGATATTTTGTAGGGTCAAAACAATCATTTTTGCACATTTTGAACCACAATGCACATAAACCGTTAAGAAAAAAAGACAGAAGCTTAGAAATTAACTTTCTTCGAATAAAATAAAAATAAATCATTACATTTGGCAACATTTTGTTACTTCTGTTGACACTAATTTAATTTAAGATTAGAAAAGCTGGTGGAGCGATTAAATAAAAATTCATTACGTGATTTAATACATGAATTTAGAGAAAGAGAGAATTAGTACTTGCTAACATATACACATGTATCTGAGAAAATCTTTATACAGGGTGTTCCAAAAATCACTGATGGATTTCAATTTTTAATAACTTCCTCAGCTTTACAAATAAATGCATGAAATTTAGATACAATATAAAGGACATAACAGCAATTAATATGCACAAGTCTCATTTTGCAACACAGCTACATCACATGAAAATTACGTCGCTTAATTGGCAGCTATTTTCGCCTTCGCACGCCCATGCTCTTTCCAAAACTTGCATCATAACACCCTCAAGAGTTTCGACTCCACTTCTCTGATTTCTTTATAGATGTTCTATTTCTGTTGTACTAGAGTCTCAGGTTTGTTGACGTAAACCCTATCTTTCAGGTATCCATGATTGACACCTCTTTGGGCCCGGCCAATCAGAGTAGACCTCACACATAGTTCCAGCAAGATGGGGCAACAACTCAATATGCAAGAGAATAATGCATTTGCTATGGCAGTGCTTTGGAGAGAGAGAATAAGTTTCCACTGCGCCAATGTCAACTTGCCTTCACGTTCCCCAGACTTGAGTAGCCCGTATTTTTTCTTGTGGGGGTACCTGAAAGAGAGAGTCTACGTCAATAAACCGGAGACCCTGGTGCAACTGAAGGAGAACATCAATAGAGAAATCAGAGAAGTGGGGTCTGAATCTCTTGAGGGTGTTATAGTGCAAGTAAAATGACTGCAACATAAAAGATGTTATTTTTCAT
>NC_042997.1:63966689-63984189 GCF_006345805.1 Octopus sinensis
ATAGGCGCTCAGGAAATGGAAGCAGGGAGGTATGACGTTTCGAGCGGAGCTCTTCGTCGGAAACATAAAGAAGGAAGAGAGAGGAAAGAAAGATCCCAGAGCGGGCAACAGGGATAGAGAAAAAAAACAACTGGTGTTTACGAGTTACACATGGTGAAAGGCGGATGTTTACGATAACAAGAGCAAAGTAGGTTTTTAAAGGCAAAAGAGTGGAGACAAGGTTGGTAACGCAACAGATGTGTGTGTATGTGTGAGTGTGTGCGTGTGCGTGTGTGTATGTGTGTGTGTGAGGCGAGATAAAAAAACAAAAAATATATGTATGTGTTAGTGTGTGCGTCTGTGTGTAGGCGTGTGAGGTAGGGCGAGACAATGGTCAGCATAGCAGACAAAGGTCAGTAGTAAGAAAAAGAAGGAAGGAGGAAGGGAGGGAGGGGAAGGGGTGGGGCGTATGTAGCGTGCCAGCGTGTGTTGAGTAGTAGTGTGTGTGTGTGTCCAGTGTCGTGGTAGTATTAATGGCGAGTAGATTGAATGTGTGTAAGAGTAATGTATATATTTAAGCAATGTGTGTATATGTGTGCGCGTGTGTGTAACGAAAAAGGGGGGGGGGTTAAGGAAAAAGGGCTCCAGCTGAGGGGAAGATGGAAGAGTGGTCCCGCGGAGACGGGCGTGGGAAAACCCAACGACAAGCGACGGTCCCAGGAACGGGCGGAAGGTCTCGTCGGGTCCAAGAGCGAAGTGCATGCGGCGCGTATGCGTGCGCGAACCGGCGCAAGCGCGTGTGTGCGCGCGCCTGCGAGTATGCGCGTAAGTATGTATGTGTGTGGATGTGTGAGTGTGTCTGTGTGTATGTCTGGGTGGCAGTGTGTCCGATGAATGTATGTGAGTATGTGTGTATATATGTGTGTGCATAGATGTATGTCCGTGTGTGTGTGTGTGTGTGTATGTGTATGAGTGTGTATGTATGTACGTGTGGGTGTGGGGAAGTGTGTGTATGTGCATGTGTGTGCGCGTACATACAGGTGTGTGAGTGAGTGTGTGTGTGTATGTATGTGTGAGTGTGTATGTATGTGTGTGTAGGATGCATGTATGTGTATGGGTGTATGTATGCGTGTGTGTATGTATGTATGTGTACGTGCGTGTGTGTGTGTGTATGCGTGTAGGTGTGCGCGTGTGCATGCATGCATGCATGTGCGTATGTGTGTGTGTGCATGTGTGTGGGTATATATGTATGTGCGTATATGTGTGTGTATGTGCGTACATGTGTGTGTGTGTATGCATGTGTGTGTATGTAGGTGTGTAGGCGTGTGTGTATAGGTGTATGTATGTAAGTATGTATGGGTGTGTCCGTGTATGTGTGTGTATGTATGTGTGTATATGTAGGTGTGTGGGCGTGTGTATATGTGTGTGTATGTAGGTGTGTGGGCGTGTGTATATAGGTATATGTATGTATGTCTGGGTGTGTCCGTGCATGTTTGTGTGTGTGTGTATGCATGTGTATGTAGGTGTGTGTGTACGTGTGTAATGTATGTGTGTATGCGTGTGTATGCGTGCGTGTGTGTATGTAGGTGCGTGTGTATGTGTGTGGGAGTGTAGGTGTGTGTGTGCGTGTGTGTGTTTGTGTGAGTGTGTATGTGTGTATGTCTGTGTGTATGTATGTGCGTATAGGAGTATGTAGGTATGTGTGTGTGTATGTATATGGGTGTATGTATGTATGTGTGTGTGCATGTGTATAAGTATATGTGTGTGTGCGTATGTGTGTGTGTAGATGTATGTATGTATGGGTGTGTGTCTGTGTGTGTTTGTGTGTGTGTGTAGGTAGATGTGTGTCTGAGTGAGGGTATGGCTGTGTAGGTGTGTGTGTGTATGAATGTAAGTGTGTGTGTATACAAGTGTAATGTATGTATGTAGGTGTGTGGTGTGTGTGTGTATGTGTACGTGTGCGTGTGTATGTGTGTGTGTGTATGCGTGTGAGTGTGAGTGTATGGGTGTATGTCTCTGTGTGTGTATGTCTGAAGTAGGTATGTGTGTGTATGTATGTATGTGTGTGTGTGTGTGGGTATGTGTGTGTGTGTGTATGTGTGTGTGTGAGTAGGTGTGCGTGTATGTATGTGGGTAAGGATGCATGCGAGTGTGTGGGTATGTATGCGTACATACGCACGCGCACATCCGAAGCAAGCCCACACACACGAAGCGCGCTCACGCACACAACGCACAAGCAGTACAACGCAAGCCCAAGGGGCCGACCAAGCCCCCAGCGCGCGCCAAGGCGCGCGAGCGCAAAGGCCCTCGAACGCCCCGCTACGCGGGAACCGAGGTTCCATCAGCCAAAACCGGAAAGCAGAAAAGAGGGGGTGCTGCCTGGATGCAAAAAGGTGTATGTGTGTGTGCATTCAGTATAAGGGTGTGCATGTGTGGGTATGTATGTATGTATGTGCCTACATGTATGTGTGCATGTGGTGTGTGTGTGAAGTATGTACGTGCGGTGCGTGTGTGTGTGAGTGTGTGTGTATGTATGTGCGTATGTGTATGTTGTGGTGTGTATGTGTGTATGTATGTCTGTGTGTGTGTGTATGTGTGTAAGTATTATGTGTGTGGTGTATGTATGTATGTGTGTGTGTATGTGCATGTTGGTTTGTATGTTAGTGTGTGCATGTATGTCTGTAAGTGTGTGTGATTAAATGTGTGAATGTATGTACGTAGATGGGTCTACGTATGTGTGTGTGTGAACAGGCGTGTGGGAGGTAGGTGATGGGTGTGTGTGGGTGGTGTGTCCGGGGAAAAAAAAAAACGGATCTCAAGAGGAGGGGGCTGTGTTAAGTCCGTGTGGGGTGGTAGTTTGTAGGGTGAAGATGTAGCGTTGCTCCAAGTGGGGCCTGGAAAGTGGGCGACCATTGTGGGGGCGAGACCAAACACTGAGATGTCATCTAGGGAATGGCCGGCCGAGCGGAAGTGGCGTGCGACGGGAGAAAAAGAGTGTAGGCGAACGTCCCTCAAGTGTTCAGTGAAACGGTCGGACAACCGGCGTCCCGTCTGTCCTACATACAGCATCCCGCATAGGTTGCATTTAATGCAGTAAATAAGGCCAGACGAGGTGCACGTAAAAGAGTGCCTAATGCGTACAGTATGCAGGTTGGAGCCGGTGACAGCGGTGGTGTTGGTGATGAAGGGGCAAGTGTTGCAGCGGGATCTAGAGCAAGGGAATGATCCGTGTGGGGCTGAGGGGAAGGAGAGAGGGTGCTGTGGACCAGGAGGTCACGCAGATTGCGGGCTCGTTTGAAAGAGGACAGGGGTGGGTTAGGGAAAATGGGGCGGGTGGTGGGATGAAGCTGGAGGCGACAGAAGGCACGTAGTATCTTGCGACGAAGGGGGGTAGGGTAGGGGGTGGAAAAGGAGGGGGAAGGGGGCGGTTGGGGGCGGGCGGGGGGAAGGAGACAGGGCGGTAGTGCGGTCGATGCGACGGGCGCGGGGAGGGCATCAGAGAGGAGTATGGGTGGGTAACCTCGGAGTCTGAACATGCGGGCCAGGTATTGAGATTGGGTCTCGAAATCCTGGTCGCGGCTGCACAAACGTCGGAGGCGGAGGAACTGGGAGTAGGGGATGGCTCGTTTTGTGTGGAAGGGGTGGGAGGAAGAGAAGTTGAGATAGAGGTGGGAATCCGTAGGTTTAAAGAAGGCGGTGGTGGTGAGAGAGTTGGAGGGGTGATCGATGCGGAGAGAGATGTCAAGGAAGTTGACAGAGGTGTTGGAGATAGTGGAGGTGAATTGAAGAGAGGGGTGAAAGTTGGAAAGGAAAGAGATGAATTGGCAGAGAAGTTCACGGGAAAGGGAGGTGGCACCTACGCAGTCGTCGATATAGCGACCTATAGTTCGGGGGTCGGCCCAGAGAACTGGGAGAACACTTGGGCCTCAATGTAGCCAAGAAAGAGATTGGCGAAATTGGGGCCCATCCTAGTTCCCATCGCGACCCCGGACTTCTGTTGGTACGTTTCCCCGGCGAACGTGAAGCAATTGAGGGTGAGGACGAGCTCATCAAAACGGATAAGGGTGGGGGTGCTGGGGGTGGGGTCGGGACGACGGTCGAGGAAGTGTTGGAGGGCTAGGAGACCGTCATTGTGGGGAATCACTGTGTACAGGGATTTTACATCTAAAGTGAAGAGGAGGTGTGAGGGGCTATATATAAAAGAGTTTGTGTATGTGCGTATGTTTCTTATGCATTCCAAAATCGAGTTGCCGATTTTGACGTAAGGGATATCAACAGATTCAGTAAGCTTTTGGCTACCAACTGAATTATATTTTTATCCATATATTTGCATTACAGATAATTAACATTATCATTCTTCTTTTATTCACCTATCGTAAGCGACATTTTATATCATAACCACAACGACGATGACGTTGCATTTTCTATATGAGTGTATTCGCACGTTCGTTACCAACATTAAGCCAATGATTGACAAGTATATATGTGTGACAGTGCATGTGTCTGTCAGCATGCATACATTTTTGAGACGACTAACACACATACACACACACATCTAAAGACAGAGACAGACACACACAGAGGCAGAAATACGTTAATTTATGTGTGTGTGTGTGTGTGTGTGTGTGTGTGTGTGTTGGTGTATTTATGTAACTTCCCCCCATGCAACAGTGAAACGCGCCGATATTGAAAGTTTAATTCCGGCCTGGACTGACTTCGAACAAACAACAACGTTCATATTCAAGTACTACCAACATGAAGATTTGGCTGATTTAATACTACTTTCAATGCTAGAAAATATATCTGAAAAAATATAATTATTCTGGTTATTATATCAAATTTGGAAACTTGGCCCCAGGGGCTCTTTCATTATAATTACAGAAATATTATTCCACTCCTTTAAACAGTTACAAGATAATGATTTTTAACAGTCCTTATATTCTTCATCATTGTGAGTATCAACGCCGCACAACTTTTTTACTGTGTTTGTATTCATTCTACAGCCTATAACGTTGCACAGTTAAAATATAAAGTAATGTCAAATTAATTTATATGTTGTTACATACATCTATCAGCAAATATTTTAAATCGACGTTCACAACAACAGCATCTTCCTTTTTATACACTTGGTTCAGCGTTCGTTTCAAAATTGTAAAATATATTATTTTTGTATGAAAAATTGAATTATGCCTTCTGAATTTTATTGGATTTTCACTTTCTTCATCGTGACATTCATTCAGTCGGGTTCAATCGTGTTCCAAATAAATGTTGACTTTCTGTATTTTCTTACATTTGTGACGCATACTAAGTTTTGCTAAATTGGTGAGTTTCTATTTTTTATAGCATTATTATGCTACAGAAAGTATGATTTGCGCCTATATTGACTACATTTCGTTTCGCTTGAATTCGTGTGTGTACGTTTTGCTGTTTCCAATATTATCAATTTTATGAGTGTGTGTGTTTCTGCTTTCGTTACGCCTATAGTAAACTACGGTAAAGAACATTTTAGGCTGTTTTAATGGGCACGAATCTAATGAAGTAGCCATCCTTATGGTTGGTGATCTCTTTGAAAATTATGATATTCTCATTCGTGTTCAAGGTAAACTTAAACGTGTTTCACAGACTCATCCCCCTTTTTTCAATTGTGTAATTTGTGTTTGTAATGAGCGTATTTAAAAACCTAATCTTCGATATAAAGTTAAAAGGAAGTTTTCCCTGAAATCCTGTCCTTTACCTCTCCTTGCTAGCATGTCCGAGCTTACATTTCCGTCCACCACCCCGTATATTTTTTCCCCTAATTTTCTTCCAATTTCTATGTTTACGATACAAGAGATTAGAATTTCACTCACAAAACACGTTCTCAATATTTTAATTTTCTCCCTCTGCACACCAAATTCATATTTTACTGGTTTCAAATTTTTACTCTTGGTAATCCAAGGAGAAAAAACAGAATTCGAATCTTTAAGAATTTTACCCATCACCTCACCACTTTCAAAAGGCTACACATTCTTAATGTTTCACTTTTAGCTTTTTGGATAGCAGGCAAGTTTCTTAAGAAATGATGTCGTTTACCTGTTGTTTCTAGCATGTGGTCTGGTATTTTTAAAGTCTAATATTCTAGTATAATTCTACCCATGTGGGAAACATCTGACAAAAGTGAAAAATTAGTAGATGTTAGCCTTTTGAAAGCTGGTAGGTGATGGGTGTGGGAGATGGGGAAAGAGGCATTGAGTGTTTCTTTAAGAAAAAATAAACTATTAAAATATATATTTCCCAGGAAATTACGAATCTGGGAAATATATATATTTTTTAATAGTTTATTTTTTCTTAAAGAAACACTCAATGCCTCTTCCCGCATCTCCCCCACCCATCACCTACCAGCTTTCAAAAGGCTAAAATCTACTAATTTTTCACTTTTGTCAGATATTTCCCACATGGGTAGAATTATACTAGAATAGTAGGCTTTAAAAATACCAGACCACTTCCAGAAAAACCCGACATGCTAGAAATAACAGGTAAACGAAATGCGGTGGAGATAGGGGAAAATTAAAATTTTGAAAATATTATTTCTGGACAAAATTTTATTAACCCCCTTTCATATGATGAAAGAATACATAGTTTCTGATCCTTCTTAAGAACAGAGAGCATTTTCATATAAAACCATGCAAGTTGTACCCTCACCCCAGTATTAAACAAAAAAAAACTTTCATTATTCCATTAACTATATATCAGCTGTGCCGATTCTGCCCATGAGAAAAGAGGAAAGGGCGTTTTACACGTTAATTGTGGGGAAAACAACAGATATTTCAGTCATGAAAGAAGTATATGGTAAAGATGTTGCTATCCTCCACATTGAATATAAATGCAGCAAACAAATGGACACTCAGTTCCATTGAGGATGATCATGTCGAGCAATGTACTGTGGATGGCGAAAGTTTGTGGAATACGCTCCAGAAATGAACCACTGAACTTATTAAAGGCAACCTGCTAGTCTGAGAGAAAAGTACTTCAGATTATGGGGGGAATTATCCATCATACAGCAATGATCCGTTCACCAATATCCGTCGTGATACCCTCAATTCTTTCTTTTATCGCATTACTCAGTGCTTGTGGAGGCGCGTGACTTAGTGATTAGGCTGTTGGACTCATGAAGGGAAGATTATGGTTTCGATTCTTGGACCGGATTCTTGAGCAAAACGTTCACGTTGCTCCAGTGCTCCAGTCCACTCAGCTGCCCAAACTGAGCAGTCCTGCGACGAGCCAGCGTCCCGTTCAGGGTGGTAATATACGCCACGGAAGCAGGGAAAACGGCCCTGTGAGTCTATGTAACTCGAGAAGTATCGTTAACGTTTTATTTTTTCCTACTCAGTGCTCCGATGCGGCTTTTCAATAGAAATCTGTAATATACGAAAGAGAGTACTTTTCTGCTTTTTCCAGAATTTTTTCATTTTCTCAACATTAATTTCAATTCACCGTAGTAATGTATCTTCCGAAAGTAGTCGACAAGAACGCGGATTGACACATCGGTCGGTAAGCACATTTTAAACTTAGTGTCGTATTATATGAATTTTTGCATATCCCCATGGATGTATCCTTAAAACTCTTCAAACTGCTTCAGATTACTCTAACCTGTTTCTAATGAGTTCGAGTGCGAGCGCATTATATTTATCACTCCCCCACCTCCTTTTACCAAGTAGCATAAATATCACAATTTATCTTCAGAATTTCATGGTGGCCAACAAACTGGGTGACATGAAAATTTAAGTACTGTAACCTACCAAAAGTATGAACCATGAAGACTCCAGGTAACTGTGTTACAATTTGTATAACTATAACTTCCATAAGGTCTTTTTGTATTTCATGTCACTTTCTTCAAATCTATTCTAACTTTACAAGAAGATAAAAAGAGATTCTGAATTTAATGTAAACTTTTACTAGCTCGCGTTGATTTCATGCCGAAACATTCTGGAGTTACAAAATTCTCAAACTGGCTGTCGAGGACGTAAAAATCTTTTCACTTGGTGTAATAAAAGTCAGCTTGTAGAAAATATTTCTGTGAAGCATAGCTTCGGCACGTTCTAAACGGTAGACTGCGATCCTACAATTTTATCATCATTATTATTAATGTTTTCAATTATTTTTTATAGTGTAACTACTAAAGTTCAAGTGAAGCAATCATATTTTAGCGAACATAATTCAATTATGGTACCTTTGATAAACATCGATAACAATAGGTAAAATTAACGTCTGCTGTTAGCAGCAAATGAACGGGAACTGAATATTACCGGTTTATTATGACAAAAGAAATGTAAACAGAAATATGTGCGTCACATTTTTGTTTCTTTCCTTGTTGTATTCAAGGGAAATAACTTTCCATTGCTACGTTTACTGAAACTGGCGTCTAAGGGAGATAACTATAACTGTATTATTTTTCCTCTCTTCCACTTTTTGTGGCCTTTATACTTGCACGGTACTTAGGGCAGTGTGCGGTGTGCTGTGATGTGGTTTAGTGTGTGTGTGTGTGTACATACATATTTGTGCATTCATGTATAAATATATATATATATATATATATATATATATGTGTATATATATATATATTATATATATATGTATATATATATCTATATCTATATATGTATATATATATATATATATATATATATATATAATATATATATATATATATATATATATATATATATATATATATACATGGTACTTGATATGTATTGATTGATTTCAATTTTTGGCACAGGGTCGGCAATTCTAAGAAGGGATTAAGTCGATTACATCGACCCCCAGCTCTACTAGTAAGTATTTTATCAACCTCGAAAGGATGAAAGGCAAAGTCAAGCTGGGCAGAATTTGAACTCAAAAGATGGATGAAATATCACTAATCACATTGATCGGTGTGCTAACGATTCTGCCAGCTCGCCCCCTTAGGAGTTGGTATATATATATATATTATATATATTATATATATATATATATATATTATATATATATATATGTATATATATATATATAATATATATATATATATATATATATATATATATATATATATATATATATATATATATATATATATAAATAGATGAGTGTATTTTACCTTGTTAACAATTAACACGGAAAAATAAATAAATAGTTACCAGGGCAGCAAAATTCTCACAAGTAAAGATGTTGTAACTCCTTGTTTATAAAGGTTGAAACTTCGTGTTTACGTTGAATATTTTGAATATATATATATATATTTATTTGATGAAAATGAAGAATTTTTAAACTTATATATATAAGTTTAAAAATTCTTCATTTTCATCAAAACGCTTATGCATATATTAAATGGAAGAGCTTGTATTTTATCAATTTCTTTACTGAGGTCGTCGAACTTTTATTTTGAATAGTGCAGTTAAATAATGCGTTGTATCATACAGATATTTAGCGCCGTTTTCTTAAAATTCCTATAAATCAACTATGTTAATCAATAGATACGGTTACTATAATGATGTATCGTGCAAACAAAGGAAGAATTTATTACGAATATATTGCGCCACTCTGTAACTTGGGCGAACATTTCTGTCAGTTCGTATTTGTTCGAGAAATCTGAACATTGTTATAAGTTGTTGAATGTTATTGAACTATATCACTGTAACCAATAGCTAACATCCTGTAATCATGTATGTTTGACTTTTCGAATTTGTGAGATTGCCACATCTACACAAGAGTTTTATCAATGTCATTTGACAATTCTAACAGATATCCAACTATTGCTGAGAGAAATACATGAAGGTATATTACTTTTATAGAGACCAGTCATCACAATAAGTATAATTTCATTTATAGCTGGCGTGATTGGAGTTTCCGTAACAGTAAGTGATATTCTATATTATGTTACATTCTCCATGGCAACTAAACAATTGTCGATCGGTTTTCATATTAATTGCTTAAATATTGAGAAGTAGCTTAGATTATTTCCTTTGTATATTGAAAAGAATTGGTAGGGACAGTGATAAACAATATATAAAGACTTCCTTGCATCGTTTGTGAAAGTTATTTCACTTCAGAGAAACATTTGTACCTTCTCTTTATTAAATGATGCGATATCTTTATATTTCAAGTTTTTAGATCGGCATTGAGGATTCTTTCACCTTCGTTCAACTTCGAGGCGCTAACCACAATATAAATATATAGGAAAGAAAATACTTTTATCTTAATGAAGAAAAACCGTTAAAAACTGATCTTGCTGAACGCCGTATAAGATACACTGAATATTTCTTGCATACTGGTATAAATAATTAATAGCATGGTGTACTTTACTTAATGATAAAACATTCCTTAAAAGTCAACTCGCATAGAATGAAGGTTTTTTTCAATAATTTGGAAATGAAATATGTCATAATAGTTTTTGATTCAATAATATCATTCTATAATAATTAGCATAATTTTTTAACACATTGTGGCTTCTGCTATCATAGTTACCTAAAATATTTTAAGTCAGAAACCATGTTGCCACTCATATATCAGTCGATTTATAATCATTACCCTCAGTGGAGTCACACCATTTCTATCTGATTCTGCGTATTCAACAACTCCAATGGGGTCATTTCAAACTGAAAGATGAAGTTCGAGAGCAATAGAAATCCAAAGCGATTATCGTGAAATTCGATGGCAAGATTAAAACAAGAAAGAATTTAGGTTTATTGATTGAAAGTATTAAAAGCTAAATGCGTTAGTAAGCAGACACATTTAGTTGAAAAAGCAGTTCATTTTTTGCGCCTTGATTCGTGAAATCAACAAATATTGTATGAAATTTAAAATGCAGTTGATATTAGATCGTGTTAAGTAGATCTAAACTCATAGCGAAAGCAACAACATAAGAGGTTAGCTATGAATATCTAGTATCTTATATGTATCTTATACACCGTTGAATTAAATACTGTTGTCACACTTAGGCTAGTGTCCCTGCTTGGGTCCTTTATTTCCGTGATGCACTCTAAATTTGTGGTTCCATCATCATTGCTTACGTGTTGGAAGTTAATATTCAATTTCTTCTTACATCGCTAGGTTACAGTATGACTGAAAGCTTGGAAAGGGGAAGTGGCAGAGGCAGTAGCGAAATATCGTCATATAAGGCAATGCATACGCTTATATTGATAGGGTTTTTCTAAGGTTTGTCAACATAATCTTTTGGATTTCTCTGAGACATTATTTTCCTGGGATGTTATCTAGATGTTCTGATTTCCCTTTTTGTATCATACCTAGGGCACCTACAATAACAGAAACAGTCCTTGCTTCAAGAGGCCACATCTACAAATATTTTTGTCTTACATAAAACCTAATAAATATTATTATTATTATTATTATTATTATTACTACTACTACTACTACTACTACTACTACTACTACTACTACTACTACTACTACTACTATTATTACTATCATTATTATTATTATTATTATTATTATTATTATTATTATTATTATTATTATTTAATGTTTTTGCACAACTTCGAACACTGGAGATGTACTACGGTGCCAGCTATATTTTTCGAGCATCATCCGGAGAATCCGAGCCGTTCCAAGCAGTGCTTGTTTCTGCTCCACCCTTATTGCAGCCCTATTTGTGACATGTACTTCTAAAGATTTATACTCATTGTTCCCAGGGCTCCGACAGTTATTGGTACTACCACCACCTTTTTCATCGACCACAACTGCTTAACCTCTGAAGTTAATCTATCATATCTATAGACTTTTCTTTCTTCCTTATCGCACACTTTGTTGTCAGCTGGGCTTGCTATATCTATGATCCAGCATCGTTTCCTTTCTTTCTCAATTAACACTATGTTTAGTTTCCTATTCCCTATCTTATTGACGCACTGAATCATAAAATCCGATAGAATCTTTGCATTATCATTTTCGATGAAGCCTTCGGGTTTATGTTCGTACCGCTTTTTTACTCCGTCAAGTCAATACTTGTTGCAGAGTGTCCAATGGCCAATCTTTGCTATATTCTCATGACGTCTCTTCTATTCTTTCTGGGCTAGCGGTGCACAAATTCTGCACTAATCATTTTCTGGTGTGTCGTGTATTCTGCATTTGATGTTTCTTAATGCTTGCTCTTGCGCAGCACAAGTTAGAGCCTCCGTTTCCGGTTTTAAATCAATTTTAGTCATCTATACTCATCTTTTTTCTCTGTCTGTCTTATCTTCAACATTTCTAGAGGTTGTCGAATCTCTTCTGATGTGCTCTGAATAAACTATTCTGTTAGTATCCCTTCATTCTTTGATCTTATCTTACTATCGTTGCTTTCTTTGCAATAAGGCGCTGTTTCAGTTCCTCCATTACCACTTTCAAACCCTTTCTTTCAATATCATACTTCCTGTTCATTGCCCAGTATTTTTATTTGCTTGTAAGCTAGCCCTTCTCTTTTCGGTCTAACACAGAAATGTTCCTCGAGAGCATATCTAACCCCACCTGTATTCTTCTTTCCTACCATGGATCTTTTCTATTGTCACTCCCATTATTTTTATTTTTATTTACATCAACACCCACATTTTCTGCTACAATACTTGCTTGCCTTGGTCAAATTATTTGTTTCTGTTATGTTATTTTTTTTATGTATTTCAGAATTTCATTCACATTTTTCGGTTTTTCGTTGAACTTCCACTGATCAACCTTTTTAAGGTTGCAAAAATGTCGTTATCGTTCTCATGTATCTTCGTACGTTAGCTAGTTTATTAGGGTTCATTGCTGTATCCAAGTCTATATTTATGTTATTTTCCTTCCATATTTTATATGTATGTGTTGTTGTGTTTTCATTTTTTGGGTAGAGCACTGCTGTGAAGTATGCGTGTAGGATAGAAATGTATTCCTCACGTGTCCATTTATGTCTTTTGGGTTTTATTTGCGGGACATAAGGAACAACGTCCGGCCCATTATTTTGACGGTCCGTTCATTTCTGTTGTCACATTGTTTTGCACGTGTAGTTTTTTGTACATTTTGTGTTGTAAGTTTAAAGTACGTACATCCGATTGTTATTCTTGGGTTAAATAATATCGGTGGTATTTAATTTCTTCGTAGTTCCTTTGTACATGGTGTTTGGGGTCGGGGATGATCTGGTGTTGATGGATCGTAATGTTTCACGCATGTTTACACGTGTTGTGTTAGAGGTGGAGATGATATCGAGTCAAAATACATCCTTTCGTTTCGAAAAAAGTAGTAAATTTCAATGAGTATTACTAACTCGGATACAGTCCGATCCTTTGTTAGTAAATCTTTGGCTCCATACGATGTCCTTGTTTTCGATGTTTGTGGATAGATTTCGGAGCTCTGTTTTATCGTTCTTACACCTTAAACGTCCCCCGGTGTCCTTATTAATATTATTATTATTATTATTATTATTAGTAGTAGTAGTAGTAGTAGTAGTAGTAGTAGTAGTAGTAGTAGTAGTAACAGTAGTAGTAACAGTAGTAGTAGTAGTAGTAGTAGTAGTAGTAGTAGTAGTAGTAGTAGTAGTAGTAGTATATGTTTAACTTTTGCTTTCTATTTCTACAAGTTGAAAACAAGTCTCACCCAGAGACCTCAAAAAACAAGTTAGAAGTTGAAGCTGTTGTTTTGACTAGGGTGCCATATCTTTGGTTTTGCACAAATTAGTATTCTAGAGAATGTCTAAGAATACATAAGAAAATTATAAGTTTGTTTTAAAATTTGAGATTACATAGATTGCATTTTACATAGGATATGGACAGTTCCCAAGGGCACCGATTTTGAAATCCTTCCATTTTTGGATTTCCTGGTAGCTGAACAACGAGGCAATCAGAGTATTTTGTTACCATTCCCAGGGAAGCTATGACAACAGGTATTGCTTTAGTTTTGAGGTTCCACGTTTTGCCAGTTTCTGTTTCAAGCTCTGTATACTTGCTCGTTTTTTTGGTAGGTTTTGACAGATATATTTATGTCGATTGGGAGAGTCATAAGGACGAGGTGGCACGATTTTTGTCTTAAGTCATTCAAAATAATATCTGGCTTATTCGCATCTATCTGTCAGTGTGAACGGTGAAGTTCCAGAGGAATGGGATGTAGTCAATTTCAAGCAGTGGAAGTCGTTTGTGTTCCCACCAGTTTTTATCATAGGCAGTTCCAAATTTTTACAAATTACCCAGTGAATATATTGTGCAGCTCTGTCATGTCTGTTGAGATACTCTGTAGGCGCAAGCAGACTGCATATAGAGACAATATGATCGATGGCTTCATTTTGTTGTTTACATACACAGGTTGGGCTACTGCCGTTCTTTAATATGATGGCCTGGTAGCCCCTTGAATGTAGGTATTGATCTTGGGCTGCTATGACAAACCCTTCTGTCTCTGATTTTAAGCCAGAAGACACCAACAATTGACGAGTAAGAGCTCTGTCAACATCGGTATTATTAGCTCTCTTTGGGTATTTGCCATTTACCAGTATGAATATCTAAGATAGCACTTTTAGCACGGGTTTTCATACGCTTACCTCTTTTCTGTACTTGTTTCTAGTACGGCTAATTCTCGGATTTGTTGTATTTCGAATTCACTTAGATATTTCTTTCCTGTTTTGTTATTGAGTATGATGCTTTCTTGTTTTCATGCTTTAAGACAAGTTTTAACATACAGTTATCAAAGCTTTTCAGTTAGGTGTTTAAGCTAATTGTGGTAATCTTTATTGTTAGTTCCAGTCGCAAAAGCCCACGTCATTCTCTTTCTTGGTAGGTAAAGTCGTTCTATATCTGCCTTAGGGGGGTGCATTCTATGCATTGTCAACAAGCTTTGCATTTTTCTGTCAAGATTACAGATTTCAGTAATTGGTCAGTTAATAATATTGAAACTGTAAGTCACGACTGGTATGGCTAAAGTATTGATTGCTTCGCTACTGTTTCGTGCATTTCATCTCTGTCCCGAGGATTGCACTTGCCCTGCCATAAAATTCTTTTCTGATATTTTCCCTCACCATTGAATGTTTGATCCATCACCTTTAAATACTCTTAGGTATTTGTAGCTCTCCGCTAATTCTAACTCCGTTATGACATTATGTCAGTCAAGATTAATGTTGGATATTTCTATCATTTTCCCTTTGATAAATGTAGCTTTTGCAAATTTATCGAGGCCAAATTCTATCCTGATGTCATCACTGAACTGTTTAACAATTGCTAGTAAGTCCTGTGCTTACTGGCCATTTTTTGCCAAGAGAGATAAATGATCCTGTAAAAGTGATGATTCCTATTTTTATCGAAAAATGTATATTCATACTGCATATCATTGTGCAATTTCGAGAGAGGTATTAAGGCTAGACAAAACAGGTGTGATGATAGAGAATCACCCTTTAAAATGCCATAGGAAATTCTTACATCTCCAGCATTGAGAGATTCATTGTCAATGTTCAAAGTCAGTGTGGTTTACCGTGATCTCATACTCACGGGTAAGAAGTTTCACAGAGTAGGTGCTATTTTATAAATTTCCAGTCATTTCTTAATCCAGTTATGTGGTAGACTATCAAAAGCATTTTTATAGTCTATTCAGGCAATCGACAAGTTCTTGTGTTGTTTGTGACAATCTTCCAAGATCATCTTATTGATGAGTAGCTGATGTTTGCAACCATAAGACCCACGTTTACATCCTTTTTACTCATTAGGGAATATGCCATTTTTTATTAAAAAACTATAAGTGTATTCAGTCAAGACACATGTTAATATTTTATACATTGCTGTTAAGCAGGTTATGGGTCTATAAGTTTTTGGTTCATTTGTTTCTTCATTTTTTGGAAGAAGGAATGTAACACCACTAACTAGCCAAGGGAGAATTGTACTAGGTTGTTGCAAAACATTGTTGTAAAGTTTTATTAGCATTTCATGACTCTCTGTGAAGACATTCGACCAGAAGTTAAGAATTTGATCTTTTCCTGGAGATTTCTTGATTACCTGAGAGCAGATCTTACATTCTCTACCTTGATACCTTCCCATTTTTGCTTTTCTAAGGAGTCTAAGTCATTAGATATTCTATCAATCCAAGGGGCTTTTTATTGTTCGTATTTTCTTGTGGCCACATTTTATTCCAAAATTTCTGCACTTCTTTTGATGGGACAGACTTTATTGTAACTGGTATTTTCCGTATCTTACTGTAAAAAAAATTGGAGTTATTTTTGAACATGTTGTTGCCCTTGAAGTATCTAACGCGCTTTTCATACCATGCTATGTGGGAAATTTTAGCACATCTTTTGCTTGATAGTTTCTACGGTGGTATCGATGTCAAGTATGGGTTTCATATTATACTTTTTCTTTAATATTAGGGATTTTGTTGGCTTGATATTCTTGTCAAATAAAAATTTCTAAGTATCTATGTCAGACCTAAGAAACTGAATTTGGTATTGAATACACTCTTGCCAAATAGGGTTTTTGTGGGAATGTTATCGTTTTCTAATCTTTTCACCACAGAGAATCCTTGAGATCTTGGCATATACATAGTATAGGCGATTCAGATTTGTAATATCAACATCATTAGCTGGAATTATATCCTTAAATGCAAGGCAGATTTTACCAATTACTTTCAGGTTTTGGCTAGGGTTGGGAGGTTTTGGGTGAATGCCACGTTCATTCATATGTGGTTTCTTTAAATTTCAGCCATTCAATCAGGATTTGATCTTTTAGATCATCTAGTCCAGTTGGGTCAATTTCTGTGTGAATTTCTTCATCTATATGACTTTCATCTGCCTTGGTGTTTATGGCTGGTTCAGAGAATATTTGGTCTGCTTATCAGTTACATTGACTCTTTGGATCATTATTGCATTTTCATCAGACTTGAGCTGGTCTGTAATTATTTCCTCATTAATATCTTCTTTAGTTGCCCCGTCGTCCCTTTTATCCCTTACTGATTGTATAATTTAGTCAATCTATAATTCAGTTAGTAATTTCTTTTTTATAATGTTTCTTCTGACGTTGACAATTTGTTACTATCTGTGTAGGATTTTACTTCAAGGTGCTTCTCTCTCCAGTTTCGGTAGGTTTATTAAGTATTAGATTTATTTGTGGGGAAATGCATGGCATAATAAAGGAGGCTTTAAGAACTCCTTTATTATATCCCCTTAAAAATTTTTCATTCTTTTTCATTTGATTATTTGCTGACGAGAGTGGATGGCCATGTGTTGGAATATTCCGGTTGTGTGGTACTTCCAGTTTCAGCTCCCATGTTTCTGGAAGATTCAAACCAGTAGCTAATTTTTCGCACCCAGTCTGGCTCTTCACTGGAGTGCGTGGCCCTTGTCGACCCGGTTGACGGTGGCTCTGGTATGTATTTTGCTTTGTTATCAATGAGGCATGATGAGCTCGGACGTTGACATCAGGGGATGGATCTGTCTATTTAGGGTTAAAGTTTTGTGACAACACCACCTCCGAGTTCTCTGAATGAAAACATGCTCGTAACGTAGCTTCTTAAGGCTGTGTTTTTTGTTGTTAACAGATTTATCTCCGGGCATATTTTCTTTGTGGTATTTTAA
>NC_042997.1:63999189-64004189 GCF_006345805.1 Octopus sinensis
CCCCTAGAACTTTCACATTTTTATATTTGTTAATAACGGGGTATATATTCCAAAGTCTATAATTAATACAAATGAAAAATATATAAACAATATAAAGAAACTTCTTTCAATAATATTTTAAAGAAAGATTTAAGCGTAGCAAAGTCTAGAATTCTATTTAGAATTTCAAATCTAAGTTGAATTGTTTGTTTTAATGAAAAGCAATATATTTTAAAATTTTATCTTCAACCTTTGATTCATCTTCATAACTAGATATCCTTCCTTGTGTTCCCATTATCGATACATATTCCCATCGAGTGACAAAAAATTGAGTGTTTGATATAGATTGTAAGACGAAGGGTATACCTAGAGTGACCAAACTGTAGTGACCAATATTTCTCAGGACAAACCAGGTTGTCAACTAAATGCTGTAAGAGCAGTGTCTCACAAACAATATATATATATATATATATATATATATATATATATATATATATATATATATATATATATATATATATATATATATTTATATATATTGTAAACGCTAATCATTTTTAAAGCCTCAAATCTTGTATAATTTTATAGAGTTAACACTCATTAGAAAATTAAGATTTAAGTAAGAAAGTTCTCAAATTTGAAAGATATTCGTAATTTTTGTAAATTGTTTTTCAAAAAATAATTTTAGTAAAGCTCGTTAGTGATTCTTACAACTATTTTTTTCTGTTGTTTTGAAAAACAGCATCTATTCAGTGTTGCCAATAAAACATTAGACTAATATCATGTCACATTTTTGAGGAGAACCCTCATAATTATCTATTAAATCACTGTATATTATTTGTCATTTTGTCAATATTTGCTGCATATAGTAAGCTTCACATAGCCGAAAATTATCTCGCTTTTTGCAAGAAATCAGAATATCTTACTAATTCTGTATATTCAACGACAAAATTAACAAATAGTCCCGTTTTTAACTCCAAGATATATGGTCACATTTGTTATATCACTTATCCGTATTGCCACCTTTAACAAACACAAGTCATTATCACTGCGAATTAATTGTGAATTTTGTCCATTTTTAAAATCCTTATACGAGTCAACTGATAAGACTCTCAGTTGAATGAGGAGCTTTGAACATGACAATACAGGTGATAAGTATTGTAACGCATACGAAGATAGTGAGGAACAGACGATCAACTATCTGCGCCACCTGCTGCCATTCCAATTTTATAACATCTCTGCGGTCTTGTTCCGCGAGACGTATTTCGTTTCGCTCTATCGTTTGATAAACTTTTGTAAGGACTCTTTTGAACTGTCTCTCAAAGTCATCACTTGAATGTGTGGGCGACGTTAAGCGACTTTGCAAACCGCGCAGCCGACTGAATCTGGGCGACAGAATACCGCCATTGCTGGTTTCTAGATCCCCGTGAAAGCGTGTTTCTCGAATCATCGATTGTTGCTGGCTAAGTGTGGGATTCATTTCCTAGAGAGAGATTGAGCAAAAAAGAAAGACAAAAATACAAGAAATTAGTCATTAGCAAATACTACATGGAAAAGATAGTGTTAAACGAAGAAACAATAAAACTGAAAATTGTCTGTTGAAACAACAATGATAACGGTAGCAAAATCAACAACAATAATTTCCACAAGTAATCAGCATTAGTCGCTACCACACCAAGAACTGAACTACAACAGTAGCAACAAGCAAAATAACAACACTGAAATATATATATATATATATATATATCTATATATATATATATATATATATAATTATATATTATATATATATATTCATAATATTGGTTTTTGTAACAGCAACACAGATACAAAAGAAACAGTTGCAGTAGTATAAATCTGCCATTAAGAACAACAGCATCAACTGCAGAATAAGCACTGTAACAAAGCTAATAATAATGATAATATAATAATAATAATAATAATAATAATAATAATAATAATAATACACATATAGCTTCGGCGCGGGAAAATAAATATAAAAATAAATGGTTGCAGCAATTACAACAATATCAACAAAAACAACAGCAGAAGCAGCAACAACAACAGCACCAACAATTATGGCAGCAGCAGCACCAGCTGACGCAAAAACAACAACAATAACAATAGAATCAACAGAACGGCAGCAGTAGCAGGAGCAAGAGCCGTAAAAGACACAAATGAAAACCTGGAGAATAAGTTTCAGTAAAAAGATTAAATAAAATGAAAATAACGAAACAACGACAACAACATTGTGATTTTGAAATGAGATACCGTAAAAAATATATATAATTTAGGAATCAAGTCAGAGTTGAAAGAAAAAGTGGGTACAACATTAACAGCAACGAAAAGAATATTTGCATTAGCAAACCAACAAAATACAGCAACAAAATACGACAAAATTAACAAGATAAGTACAAAACAACAGATATACAGATAGCATCTACAGAAAGACAATAGTTGAATTTGATAGAAAACCTCTGAAAAATCAATAGAAATACACAAACACGCGTACACACCTATGCGCACGCAAACACACATGTACACACTTACACACTCATGCATGTGCACATACAAACAGTGTGTCTAGAAGAAAATGTAAGCCACCTAACGTCAAGAATTCAGCAAATTCTTAGTCTTTTGTTGAAAAACAAAGGCTAACATTGTTTCGGTGGGGAAGCTTGTTCATCAGCGGGTACAATATATGTAGAACACAATAAAACAGTTTTAGTTGTCAAAGGCTGCTTTAATCAACAGCAACAACGCTACGAACAGTATTCCTTACCACGTGCCAATAATATAAACAGTAGGAAATACAACAATTACTACTACTTCTACTAGTACTTCTGTTGCTGCTGCTGCTACTACCACTACTACTACTACTACTACTACTACTACTACTACTACTACCACACGTCGTCGTCGTCGTAGTAGTATAAGGTGACGTCATTTTGTGAGAGTTGAAACCGGAACTAGTCAATGAAACCAACCTACACTCAACCCTGTAGGACGAAACACAAACGTGGCTCCTCCAGCATTTGAACTGAAAACCTCCCCGCTACGCACAATAGTTATGTTGATTAAAAACGAGTTATGTTAATGGCAATGAATGTTTATTACACTGATGTCTATGAACGTGGTAACAATGATGGTGTTGGTGAAGATGGTTACGACGACGACGACGATGATGATGATGATCATCATCATCATTATCATCACCATTGTGGTGATTACTAATTTCAGCACATACTATAGACATTTTGAAAGATTATAATCGATGAAATCGATTACAGTAATTGACTGGAACTAAATATACCACTTCACTTGTAACCAATGTAACGGTAAAACTGAGCTTGTCTGGTATTGAAATCCTAATGTAAAAAGGGTACATTTAAATCTTGTATACCACGCTACTAAATCTGCCGTTACAATACTGAAATAATAGCAATAATTCTTTCTATAGGCACAAGGTGTGAAAATTGGGGGAGGAGGACTAGTCGATTACATCGACCTCAGTGTTCAACTGGTTCTAACATCGATCCCGAAATGATGAAGAGCAAAGTTGACTACGACAGAATTTGAACTCAGAATACGAAGATGGACTAAATGCTGCCAAGCACTTTGCCCAGCGTGCAAAGGATTCTGCTAGCATGCCACCTTTGAAATAATCCTTTCTACTAAAAGCACAAGTCTTGAATTTTGGGGGAGCAGACTAGCCAATTACATCGACCGCAGTGTTTCGTTGGTACTTAATTTATCGGTCCCGAAAGGATGAAAGGCAAAGTCGACCTCGGCGGTATTTGAACTCAGAACATAAAGACAAACGAAATGCTGCTAAGCATTTTGCCCGGCATGCTAACGATTCAACTAGGTCACCGTCTTAAGGGACTACAGCATATGGCTGTTACTAAATTTCATCTTCCGTGAAATGCTGAAAGGCAAAAATCTAGTTTGGTAAGTTTCGAACATAAAATATAAGAAAATACTACAAAAAAATTTAATCTGAAACACTGTCATTGATATTTTTATCAAATGACATTGTTTGCTACAATGATCTGGTATTTTCCAATACGAAAAGTAATCGTTGTAACGATAAATTTTCGTATACAATCATTTTATTCCTTTCACTTAAACATATGCCCAAACATTAAATTGTTTAAAAGGAGTAGCTACATTCGACTGCAATGATTAACTTCTAAAATTAGTGCAATGTTATAAACTATAGAGTACTGTATACTCAAATCTTCCGTGAACAGTGTTTTACTGGTTTAATAGATCTCTCAATAGAAAGAGGAAAAAATTCATTTCTCCGGAAATTTAAACTGATATCATACACACATATTTCAATAACATCGCTCTAAGATTTCTGTCTACCTCTCTCATATGCCAGGTAGTACACTACTACTACTAACCATTGTTTCTTTACACATCATTTGTAACACTTATACCAATAATAATCTTTTCTACTATAGACACAAGGCCCGAAATTTTTGGGGCAAGGGGCCAGTCAATTAGATCTACCCCAGTATGCAACCGGTACTTAATTTATCGATCCCGAAAGGATGAAATGCAAAGTCGACCTCGGTGGATTTTGAACCCAGAACCTAAAGACAGACGAAAGCATCTATCCCAGCGTGCTAACGTTTGTGCCAGTTTGCCGCTCTTAAATATTCTCATCTACTCTAGGAACAAGGCCCAAGATTTTGGGGGAAGAAGCCATTCGATTAGATTGACCCCAGTACGCAACGATTCTGCCAGCTCACCGCCTTAATTATACGAATAATAATGCCATTTCTGAAGGCGGCGAGCCGGCAGAAATAGTAGAACACCGGGCAACATGCTTAGCGGCATTTTTGTGTGTGTCTTTACCTTCTGAGTTCAAATTTCACCGAGGTCGACTCTGCCTCTCATCCTTTCGGGGACTTTAAATTAAGCACCAGTTGTATACTGCGGTCGATCTAATCGACTTTTTCCTCCCCCCAAATTTCGGGTCTTGTGCCTAGAGAAGAAAAGAATAATGCCAA
>NC_042997.1:64009189-64011689 GCF_006345805.1 Octopus sinensis
TTTTCTTCTTTTTAAACCTCATTTAGCTGTGCAGATTTTCCTCATCTCTGTAAAATGGTATCTCTGTAAAAAGATGTTAGATAGCCTTCAAGGCACTCAAACAAAGTACTCAAAGAGCAGTTTGAAAGAGATGCCTTTTAAGAAGAATGCTATGCTTACTTTGCGTTACTCCAGCACAACGCTCGCTTGATATATATATATATATATATATATATATATATATATATATTGTGTGGTGTGTGTGTGCTGTGGTGTGTGTGTGTGTGTGTGACACACACACACACACCACACACACATATATATGTATATAAGGCGAGCTGGCAAAACGTTAGCACGCCGGGCGAAGTGCGTTGCCGTATTTCGTCTGTCGTTACGTTCCGAGTTCAAATTCCGCTGAGGTCGACTTTGCCTTTCATCCATTCGGGGTCGATAAATTAAGTACCAGTTACGCACTGGGGTCGATGTAATCAACTTAATCCCTTTGCATGTCCTTGTTTGTCCCCTCTATGTTTATCCCCTTGTGGGTAGTAAAGAAATATATATATATGAAAGTATGTATGTATTTATGTGAAGCATGGGTGTGTGTTAAAAATTTTGCTTCTCAACCATATGGTTCTCATTCAGGTTCAGTTCCACTGCGTGGCATAGTGGACAAGTGTCTTTCACTATGGCCCTGAAATGACTTTGTGATTGGATTTGGAGGACGGAAGCTGAAAGAAACCCACCCCCTTATGTGTGTGTGATCTTTCACGACACCTTAAAGTCTAGAACCTTTCAGCATCTCCTCGTATATCGGCAGTTCGGCCATGTAACTATACACTAACAGAAACAGACATAGACACACACACACACACACACATCAATATATATGTGTATGTATGTATACATGCATACGTACATACATGCTTACACGCACTAACACACACCAGCGTGCAGGCATGTAAACTAATTTATTATATACTAAAATAAATTATTTTCCCACTGTGTTGGTTGCGAAAGAATCGTAATCTTATGGATTTCAGCAGGTGGAAGAAGCATATTCATCTCATACCACCGGACTTTCTTTATATTCCTTATACACCTAATGATATGTTCATTACCCATTGGATTTACTGGATTTCCCCCGCACAGGACTACACATGGCACCCCTAGGTATTGGTTTACTATGTGGTTTCTACATGTGCTGTTCTACACACGAAGAACTGCCGGCCAAACCAAAGTCACACCAGTACCAGAATATATCCACGCATTTAAGTATTAATAATATTGATGGAGAATTTCTATAGGAACAGCAACTCGGTGGAAGCGCAATATTCTAGATATTGATATTTGGGGCATGAAAAGAAAATCATGCACTGTTCAGCTGCCCGGCGCATGTGTATGTAAGGTAAAAAATTCAACAAAAGAGAACATCGAGGAGAACAAACGAAATATCTACAGCAAATATTCCGGTTACAGCTTTTCATTTATACCTCTTCTTAGAGGTGCACTAGGCTGCGTAAAGAATAAAGAAATGCCAGGCTTCTTCAAACAAAGAATATAAGAAAATGATATACATTCTCCAAATACAATCGATTATTTACGGTGTGAATGTGTAAAACATTCTAGAGCTTCTCTATTTGATGTACTTGAGCTGAACACACGCAGACAATCACATACACATAAGGAATAACCCATGCACATACATATAGAAGAACGAAGTACATACATTTGTGTACAAAAATGTCATGCATATCCATTACATGAGTGCAAGTTCATTGGTACGTAAACATATATGCAGAAACACACATTCAAATACCGGCAACCAATCTAGATGATGCGAAAACGCCTGGGCTGTCTTCAATGAAGCATTAGAACCTTATCAGTTCGTTAGTAACATGTTTGCATTTTGCAAACGAAAATAGATACTGAAGTCAATCCCAAAGTAAAAATATTATGTGTTTGTAGTTGATGGACAAAACGAGGGTAATATGCACTACACACACACACACACACACACACACAAACACACACACATATATATATATATATATGAAAAAACAAGTCAAAATAGAAAATGCTAAAATAATTTTATAAAGAACATTTCAGTACCGGTTTCGGTCATTTTGAGACCTTTTCAACTGTAACGATTAAATAATTAAATTTAGAAAAATTAGAAGAAAAGTTTTTTTAAAAGGAATATTTGTATAGTGTTCAAGTATAAGTGGCATTCTGCCTTTCTCTGACTCCCTTGTTTGCACTTGTGTGTTCGAGGTCGTTGTGAATTCTTGGTAGGGTAGAAGAAGAAGAAGGCTGATGAGGAGAGGGGGTGGAAACATTTGGGAGTGCCTTGATTGTTGTATTTTGAATGGTCAGTGACGGCTAGCAGTTGCAGTTCAATTCGGGAGAATATTTCTATTGAGAGGTTTGTTTATGGAATTTGCGTAGGTGTTTTACTAAAAAGCATTAGTGATAAAGTTAAGAGGTGGAGCAGAAGAAGAAGAAGAAGAAGAAGAAGATG
>NC_042997.1:64016689-64066689 GCF_006345805.1 Octopus sinensis
TCTAATGCTCTTAGCTTAGTTTTTTCCTTGAAGCTGGCCCGGGGGGAGCAATCTCGAGTATAACCAACAGAAATTGCAAAGATAATATGGAACTCAACTGAGGAAAGAAAACTCCGATTGACCCGTCCTCGTTTTCTGTGTATCATCTATATGGATGTTTTGTAGTCCATTTTTTTGTATCACCTAAAAGTGTGGAATTTTGCGTTCTTGTCCCATTTTGTATTTATATATACTATATATATATATATATATATGTCTTTACATACATACATGCATACACACACACACACACACACACACACACATATATATATATATATATACGTATATGTAATTCATGTGGTAAATTATAAATGACATGTATCATGTTATACGATTGAATAACTTTTATATAGTAGTAATTTAGTTATCATTAAGCTAGTATTAAGAACATAAATTGTGACTAAAGTTTGGTGGAAGATTTTAATTCAAAACCTATGGAAACAAAACATTTGTACTCAGAGCCAGAGCCGGTTTCAGCCGGGTTGGTAACAAAAGGGTTAAAGACTTGTCTACATACTCACAATGGAGTATGCGCACATAGCTTTCTGTGTGTGCTTCGATGTATACCAAAATAGAATCAGCTTACTTTCTCTCAAAAGTTTATAAAATTCTTATGATGTCAACAACAATTCTGAATGGTAGAAATAAAGCTACTAAAATTGATATAGAAATTTGAAGGATTGCTTTGCTACAATGGTAGAGCATCTGTCATGTTTTCAGGGGATGTGAGTTCAAGTCCCATGGAAAACCTTTGACTTTTTCTATTCAAAAGGATTTTTCAGCCCAATATCTATGTGCTATTAATTATAACATTATGTGTGTGCTTTCAGATATTCCCAAAAAGAATTCATGTACTCTCAAAAGTCTATAAATTCATATATATATATATATATATATATATATATATATATATATATATACACACACATATATGAGGTCTGATCAGTAAGTATCCAGAATGTTGCCATGGTGATGGAGCTAAAGCATGCAGTCTGAAGCCGTTTTGCACAGTTTGACCTTGAACTCTGCTGTGCATGTGCACTAGGCTTCAACATTCTGGCTCACTCCCACTATTTACAGCGGTGCTTGGAGGGAGGAGGTGTGGCCTGTGATCGTCACATTGACCTTGACAGACAAAGTTGTCATGCCGATACCTGCTCAGGGGCCTACACACACTTGCAAAAAGTGTATAGGGAGGAATGTATGAGCTGCACACAAGTGTACAAGTGGTACAGACGTTTTCAAGATGGCCCAAGAAAATGTTGATATTGATAAACGTTCTGGGAGACCCACAACCAACAGAACTGAGAAAAAACATTGCAGATATGCATGCAGTTGTGAGGGGAAATTGTCAAATCATCATTTGTGAGATATCAGAGGATGTACAGATTAGTTAAGGTTCAGTTCATTATCACTGAAGATTTGGGTATGAGACGTGTGTCTACCAAGTTTGTACCAAAACTGCTCTCAGCTGACCAAAAAGACACTTGGATTTCAGTTGCACAAGATGTCCTTGATTGTGTTGAGAATAATAAAAACTTTGCATTGGCCTCTGAGGAGGTATTGCCAAGCCTTTGGCAAAAGTTGATGCGGATTCTCTGCTCAGTTTTCTCTGTCATTGTCAGTGTGGTGATCTTCATCCTGAAAGATAAATCCTTCATCGGCCTTCACTGCTTATTAGAATACCTTGGTAACAAAGGAACATTTGAGAAAATCTATTTACATTGTGCACTTTGTGTTTATTACCCCTGTGCACCTGCCATATTTAAAACCTGCTCTCTGTCTTCGTCTACCTATGATTTCACAGCACTCTTTGAAAGTTCATAGTTTACACTGGGTACATTGTTTTGCATATTGAAAGAATCCATTTCTCTGAGGGAAGTAGAGTTTATTTTACTTTTGTTTTTAGTAATACTTTCATCTTTGCTATATTTACTTTGAGGCATTTTACTTCAAGGTTTTCTCCAACACATAGCACCCATGCCAGCATGGAAGGCAGATATTAAATGATGATTGTGATGGTACTTCTCTCATTCTACAACAGATCCATCTATAAGTATGTGGTCATCAGCATACCTGAGTTGCTATGGACAGTCAATCTTATGTTCAATAGAAGGGAACCAACTTGAGCTTGAGTTGACCCTATGTGCTAAATTTATCGTTGTACTCATTGATGACTCTCCTTTTCCCTCTCTCTCATGTGCACTCATATCTAAGAATGTGTGTGTGTGTAGCCATTGCTTGATTATCTCCCATTACTGAATCCTTGTGTTTTACTATTTTATTCCTCATCATTGAAAGTTTTGCTTTGTTCAGTCTCTCTCTCTCTCTCTCGATCTCGATCTGTCTTTATTTTTCTCTAACACATTAAGCACTTCTTTCATCTCTGTTTCCTTTTCTCTTTCCATCGCAGTTCTCTGATTCCTATTGTTCTAATTTCTGAAAACTTCTCTTACTGTTTCTGCCTCTCTCTCTCTCTCTCTCATATTATTACGACCTCTTATTTTATTTCAACTTCTTTCCCCTCTCTTTCATTGTTTGTCATTCCATTTTTAATTCCTTTTAGTTTAATGGAAGTTGAGTTTTGTGGGTGTGACTTCAAATTGCATGGCCAAAAGTTGTTGACATTTTTATTAGCAATTTATAAAATAATACACCATCCGAGCGTGGCCGTTCGCCAGCCTCGTCTGGCACCTGTGTCGGTGGCACATAAAATCACCCACTACACTCTCGGAGTGGTTGGCGTTAGGAAGGGCATCCAGCTGTAGAAACACTGCCAGATCTGACTGGCCTGGTGCAGCCTTCGGGCTCCCCAGACTCCAGTTGAACCGTCCAACCCATGCTAGCATGGAAAGCGGACGTTAAATGAGGATGATGATGATGATGATGATGATAAGCACGTATGTCGTGAACTACTCTGAAACCATTGAAGCAGTGCTCAGTTGTTATTTTACCGAATGTGATACATTGCTATATTTTCCAGGAAAATTATCCCACCTTGTTCACCTCTTCCATTTAACTATCCGGAATTTTCGCTCACTTCGTACCAACATCTGCAGTGAAGGTGATGGTGAATTCCACATTAGAATTACTCCTTTCAGAATATACAATATTGCCTTTCTTTTCAACTTTACCCATTACAAATGTAAGGCTGAACTTTAGCCTTAACCAGTCAGTAAATTAGTTATCCAAGCACCTCAAAGAAAAGAATTGGTGTATATGGCTTTTGTATAAGCGAGAAAGAAGTTCATGTTAAAAGAAACATGCATATATATAAAATTCAGGATTGTGAAATATTAATCAACAACATCTCCCATTCAGACAATGGATTAAGTGAAGAAAATACAACATGCCACTACAAATAGACATGCAATCCTTCCTATGGAAGTGCAGAAGATTCTTCGAAATATATTAGGAAAAAATGTAAAACAGTCAAATTTTTATAAGTTCTGTATAACTATGTAAAACGAAGTGCTGAATCTACTCAGGCCAAGACAAAGTACAAACACTCTATATATATAGAGAGGGGTAGAGCGAAGGAGGGAGGAATAACAATGGAAAGAGGATGGCAGTAGGGAAGGACTAGAGGTGGTCATTTAGCAATGGCCAAGCTAATTGCATGCTCTAAATCACTGTGACGTATCTACATAAACTAAACGAACTAAATTTCCTTATACAAAAAAATCTACAGAGATACAACAGAATCATGCCAAAACAGAGAAGTACTACAAAATATGATTTCATTATTTTAAAATTATTATTATTATTATTATTATTATTATTATTATTATTATAATCATCATCATCATCATCATAATCATCATTATTATTATTATTGGTATTACGAACCAGTAGTGGCTTTGCGTTCTGATCGCTCTCTTCTTGGCTAGACAGTTTGAATCTGATGTAGGATGAGTTAGACTGGGAGGAGCACGGCACAAACTGTAACAAAACGAAAACTATAAGCAATCAACGAATAAGCAAGGGAGGGGAAAAGCTGTTTGGTATATTTTACAATATATATATATATATATATATGTATATATATATATATATATATATATATATTATATATATATATATACTATATATATATATATATACATATATATAAATATATATATGCATGTATGTATGTATGTGTTTGTATATATATATTCACACATATATTATTATAGTTATATAATTTTATATGTACATATAAAACAAGGTCAAATACATGCACGAAGATGATGGGCCTGGAATTGCCCGATAAACCTATGTTCCCCAATAATTGCCCAATGCAAAATTAATTATACATACGCGATTGCATACACATAAACGAAATATAGACGCACATATTTATTCGTCTATATCTGCGGCTATATGACTAGTAATCTATTCGTGTATACTGGAATAACGTTGAAGGAAAAATCCTTACTCAATTTGTAGGCACAAATCAGTTATGTTATTGTTAATAAAAACAAAGTAGTTGAATGTATTTTTATGTCTCCAGAATATTGCATGTTGCTCTTAGGAGCTTGTCAATTTGTTTTATATATTAAATAACATATTCATAATTTCATTTGGACGAAACATTTATTTAATTCTATAACAGATATATATCAAGAAAAATTATGTTTATAACAATATTTACGGAAAGACGAGAAAGTCAATTGCAAAAATTAAATAATATCGTAAAATTGTGTGGCAATACATATATATATATATATATATTATATATATATATATACATAAGCGAGCGCATGAGGAAAGAAGAATATGAATATATATAGCATATGAAATATAAATTAAAAAATATATACACGAAATAAAAAAGAACCGAATAAAGGGGACTGAAACAACAATAAATAAAGTTAACGGTAAAGAATTTTGTAAATACCAAGTGTAAAAAATTGGTTATTCTAAAGATAGATAATTAAGTTTTGCAACATACTAGATTTATCACATGAAGAACGAATTAGGAGGAGACAACTTCCATTCAATGAACGTTTTAGTGTAAGGTTTACAACTCGCCTGTCACTTGAAGATTAACAACGTTGTATTTGAACACAGAGTTCCTTATTTCCTTAAACGTAACAAGCATTGTTTTTCTTTGCTTTTGTTGACCCGTCTTAGGTCATACTAGTTCAACTTTTCTTAGAAATGTATTTAATTTGTTTTACTTCATAATACTTATTTCTTTTTGCCAGGTTACTAATAAAATATTTCATCAATATTTGACGGATGGCTTTTAAGAATTCTATGAATTGATTGCACAATTGCAAAATTTATTTTAAATAATTCTGTACTTTGATCCTGTTTCTCTTCCTTTAACTATCTTTTTTATATATTTGTTCTTTTCTTTTGTAGCAGATCTCAAGGAAATTATACTTCAGTACAATATATTTTCTCCTGCTTTATATGATTCATATATCATTAACACACGGGCCTTGTAAAATACCATGTCATATATAAATATATATATATATATTATATATATATATATATATATATATATATATAATATATATATATATATATACATATATATATATATACACATATATATATATATATATATATATATATATATATATATATATAATATATATATACATATATACATACCAGATATATATATATATATATACATAAGCGAGCGCATGAGGAAAGAAGAATATGAATATATATAGCATATGAAATATAAATTAAAAAATATATACACGAAATAAAAAAGAACCGAATAAAGGGGACTGAAACAACAATAAATAAAGTTAACGGTAAAGAATTTTGTAAATACCAAGTGTAAAAAATTGGTTATTCTAAAGATAGATAATTAAGTTTTGCAACATACTAGATTTATCACATGAAGAACGAATTAGGAGGAGACAACTTCCATTCAATGAACGTTTTAGTGTAAGGTTTACAACTCGCCTGTCACTTGAAGATTAACAACGTTGTATTTGAACACAGAGTTCCTTATTTCCTTAAACGTAACAAGCATTGTTTTTCTTTGCTTTTGTTGACCCGTCTTAGGTCATACTAGTTCAACTTTTCTTAGAAATGTATTTAATTTGTTTTACTTCATAATACTTATTTCTTTTTGCCAGGTTACTAATAAAATATTTCATCAATATTTGACGGATGGCTTTTAAGAATTCTATGAATTGATTGCACAATTGCAAAATTTATTTTAAATAATTCTGTACTTTGATCCTGTTTCTCTTCCTTTAACTATCTTTTTTATATATTTGTTCTTTTCTTTTGTAGCAGATCTCAAGGAAATTATACGTCAGTACAATATATTTTCTCCTGCTTTATATGATTCATATATCATTAACACACGGGCCTTGTAAAATACCATGTCATATATAATATATATATATATATATAATATATATATATATATAATATATATATATATATAGATATATATATATACGTATATATATATATACACATATATATATATATATATATATATATATATATATATACATATATACATACCAGAATATATATATATACATATACATATATATGCGTATTTGTATGTGTAGATATGCATCCATACATACATACAAATATATATATGTATAATGTGTGTACCAAGCTATAAAAAAACATGTACATGTATATGCATGTACCTTCGAGGATACACACACAAGCACAGACACTATCCACTTATTGATATATATATATATATATATATATATATATATAGATTGATTGATACATCTTAATCAACGATCGAAGTTAAGGGCCAATGTCCATTTAGCGGGGTCTCTGAAACCAGTGGCGATAGGAATAATCAACTGATAATTATTTCTCTTACCATATTAAATCAAAGAACATCAAGATATCGATTAATTTTCTCATAAAAAATCTGCTTTTTTTCCCAATTGCTACGAATTGATATAACAACAGACATCTTTTTCTTACAAATGTTTTTCTTTGTTAATTTTTCAAATTGCTGATAGCCATTCAACTCTATACCTCCTTCACCATATGGGAAAGTTTACCGCCTCTGCTGTCCATGTTTTTAATTAGAACTTTTAGCAGGCGATATAAATTCAGTTCAAAAGGTTCCAAATGAGTTAACCTGATGTACTTATTGGCATTCCAGTATAAATACACCGATTTTAATTTCAAAGTTGAAACGCATACAAGGAGAGTATATTTGGAAGAACCCTCATATCTATTGTTACTCTTCCTCCAGCTTATGAGGTATTTGCAGCTTTTTTTGCAAGGAAACATCGTAGTGACTCCAGATGTATTTTTGTTGCAATAATGTAAATGAAATTGCGCTTTAAAATGAAAACCGTAAGAAATTGGGAACATATTTTAAACAGTAAATTACAGTAGTACCCTCTAAAAAATAGAAAAGAAACATAATTTCTACACTAGAGTTGGAGATCCATGAATACATTTCGCAATAATAGTTTCTACTAAAATCATAAATAATTGTCTGGTACTATCGACCTAATTATTTGACTAGTACTTTATTTTATCGAACTCGAAATAATGAAAGGCTGAGTTTACCTCGAACGCATTTTGAACTAAGAACATAGAGCCCGAAAATATACCACAAGAACTTTTCAACATGTAACAATTCTGCCAACACGCCGCCATAAATTGTATTAGTTTCAAATTATGGCAGAAGACAAGAAATTTCAGAGAGGGGTAAATTCATTACATCGATATCAATACTCGATTAGTTCTTTATTATCGAGTCTGAAAAAGATGAAAGGAAATTCGAGCCTCGACGGAATTTGAACTCAAAGCAGAGGAAATGTTGCATAGTATTTGCTCAGCGTGCTAACTATTCTGTCAGAACGCCGCCTTAAATTATATGAATAATAATGTGTAGCTGTGTGAAAGAAAAAGGAGAATATCATAAATGTTTTATTTATACTTATTTTATCGTTAAGGCAACTAGTAAGATAGAAACAGGTGAGATTCGTACACATTGATTAAAGTGACGGGGCTAAATATTTCGATCATCGACCCCATACTGATACCACGAAATGTGTTAATTTTAAAGGAATACAAAAAGGAATATATTATGAATGCTTTTAAAAGCTAAAGTCAAATAAATTCAGACGAATCAACGAATGAAATAAAATAAAGAAATAAAGAATGAATGAATCAGTTAACAGGAAAATATAAAAGTCTCAAAGAAAACGAAACAATATATTCATGTAAATTTAAATCATTTAAACGAATTTCTTTGCATTTATCGTTCCTTTTTTTTTTCGAGTATTATTTATTCACCAAAAAGATCCTTCTACAGTGTTTGATAAATGAAGTGAAAAAGACGTAACATATAAAAAGTAAAATGAGTAAATATTAATGCTTCAATAAAACAAAAGACAGATTAGCTCAATACAAAGCGCCGCAAGCGACATGACTTTTCAATGTCTAGAGCAAGGTTTAGGAAGGTAGTATTGGTTGGGGTAAGAAGGGGAAATAAAATGGGGCTGAATTGAATAAGGAAAAGCTGAGCAAAAGGAAATTAAAGAAAATCGTTGAATACAAAATACAGAAAAGTGAAGGACAGAATTAGTGATGAATCTTATTGTTTTTCATTATAAACGATAAAATATAAAGAACGAATCTCGTTCTTAGGATGTAGAGTGGTGTGTATAAAGCAATGGGGAAGTTTAGGGAACCCTTTGCAATTTAGGGAGAGCGGGTGTGGTATTATGGGAAATAAATGACGGCGGTATATTTTAAAAATTCGTTGGTACAAAGCAGACTCACAGAAAGATATATATATAAGTATGTATGCGTGTATGTACACACATATACCTACATACATTCTCCGTCTTCCTTTCTTTAGACCTTTTTTTCTATGTTTCTGACGAAGAGCTCCGCTCGAAACGTTAAATCCTCCTTCCTTCTTTCCTTTCCTAAGCGTCCAATAACACTATACTTATTACACGTCCTCGCGTTGTTGTGTTTTCTCTTTGTTCATGTTTGGACTAACTATACATACATACATACGTACGGACGTACGTACGTACATACATACATACATACATACACACATACATAATACATATATATATATATATATATATATATATATATATATATCTGTATGTATATATGTATATATGTTTATATAAATTTACCCAAAGATTATATACACATATACATGCACACACATACACACAGACACACACACATATATTTATGGACGCGAGAAGAAGTTAAGAATCCATTGTGTCCAATGATGTTAAGATGGATAAAGTAACTGTGTTCCGAATCAAGAAGGCTAGCTCCGTTTTCGGTAAGATTTATCACAGGCTTTTGGTTCAGCCACGACGTATGGTTGAAGGTGAAAATCAGCGTGTATAGTCGGTGGTCTTGTCAACATAATCTTATGGTGCTGAATCTTAGACCCTGTATTGAAATCACATCAACCAGCTTGACGCTTTTCATATGCAATACTCCAACATAAAACCGAGTGGCCATATTGATAAGAGTGAGGTACTAAAAGAATGCAACATGTCAAGTATTGACGCCATCCTCATCAAAATACAGTTTATATGGCCAGGTAATCTCTCATGTATGAATTATATCAGAATTCCAAAGCAACTTCCCTTTGGCCAATTCCCAACAGGAAGGTCAGTTGAAAGGCCACTTTTGCGCTTCAAAGACAATTTAAAGGAATCTGAAGCGATGCAACATTACCTTTTCTTCCTGAGAAAACAAACCATCAGAATGCAGGAATTGCCAGTAGTCCTGCTTCTCCTCAGTTCAAAGATTTACCAACTTCGTTCAAGCAGGTAAATAGAAACCTTTCCTGTCATTGTAGTTTTGTGGTACGAAGCAAAGCAGGCCCTGCATTCCACTCAAGAAAACACGTAGTAAATGATCAACAAGCACTGAATTTGTTTGATTTGTCAAAATGTCTGCAAGGCATCCAGCAGGCATCAAGAGAAATATTTATGCCTATAGGACATGATTAACGCTTAATTTTACTGAACCCTCATTTGTTGTTCAAGACAAGAGTATCCATCATATATATATATATATATATGTGTGTGTTCAAAGTATGTATTTATATTTTTTTCCGAATTTGTGTGAATGTTCAATTAGTGCTTTCATACATTCGTAGTAATCTTCAGATTTCAAGATGTATTTAACTGACAGTTGAGTTCTTGAAAGCTGTAGTACCTCTGAGAACACTCCCGCAAGCTGAATTTTTAGAAACAGCTTTGACTAATCCGCATGCAGCTTAAACCTCACGGTTTGCCGGGCGTACCTATATTACTGGCATAGATCCCTCTAATTGAACTTTATGAACGTTACAAAATATTTTTAACAGTACAAAAGTGAAAAAAGTGAAAAACAGACCATGTTTAACTTTATACAACTGATATATGTATATTGGATACTTAAAAATTACAAAAGCCATTCTTATTTAGTAAATTATATTTCAACATTAACGGTTGACTAGAGTCAGGCGAGGATTTTCACCACGTAGAAATTACCAAAGCTATCCATATATTTTAATGCTGATCAAAGTAAGTTTTGTTTGAATATTCTCTTCACTAGACATTTAGAATAAACATATCGAAATATAAGGTAACGGGGTAAACGTTTATATTAATATTTATATTGTTCTCCCCAAGCACTGTTATAGGTGTCTTTTTAAAATACCTTTCTAAGTTTCCTCTCTCTCTCTCTCTCTCTTTCTCTCTCTCTCTCTCTCTCTCTCTCTCTCTCTCTATATATATATATATATATATATATATATATATATATATATATATATATGTATGTATCAGTAAATAATATGTACGTACATACTGGTTCGCTCTTGCTTTGAAAAATGGTTACTAATATTACAAGATGTTCAAAGAGACAGAAAAAAACCCACGAAAGTAGATAGAGGATAGGGAAGCTGATGAAGAAATAAAAGTAAGTTCAGAATAAAATTGAGCAGAATAAAATTCATGTGTATGTAATATTTGCCAAAACATATCCATTGATTTTACAAATGGTTTTACAACAATATTGGAATTAAAGAAGAAGCGAATAAAATTGTTTATAAGAATAGGAATAGATAATCAAAGTGATAGTGATAGCCGAAGGAAGAGTGTGTTAATTGAAGAAAATAGTAAGAGGGAAAAGACAGACGCAACAAAAGTGTAACAACAGATGAAGGGTTTGCAAAATATTTCAAGAAACAAGCAAATGAATTTTGAAAATAAGCAATTACAGAAGCGAATTATTTGGGAAACAGAAATTTAAAGCGAATAGCAGCCAAAGATCTTGGGCAAAACATTTGAAATGACAGCAAATTAGCACGACACAGATAAGAAACTGACTAAATGTACAAATAGATAAGCAAAATAAAAGTGGCATCTATTCACCATTTATAAACACGAAACTGAAATAAAAACAACTATATAAAGAGAGCAAAGGTATATTAATTTAATTTTGAGAATATCCAATTTTTTGAATTAGTTAAAGTCCAATGCTGATAGAGAAGTTATATAGTTCATGTCTTTCAAGGAGTGTATCACCGTAATTTACTTTATTAATTCTAGAGCGGTACAATTTTTAGGTGACACGTTAAAAGATGTTTGGCTCTCTGCTCGATATAATGACAGCGACATTTAATGTGATAATTATTAGCTAAACGTTCCTTAAATCACACCCTATCGGCTTATAAATGGGAATGATATAGTTTTAGAAAACAGAATTATAGAAACCAAGCAAGGAGAAAAGCTGGTTTTGTTTCAGCTGGACATCGTAAACATCAGCGGATGTCGAGGCTGCACTAATAGAAAAGTAGCACCAGAATCTATAATTCATGCACTACTTCATCTGTGTTAGATTAAATATTGAATACAGAGGACTTAAACAAAATAGCAATATAACAAGTCAATGGGTAATCAGTGTCATAAATTATGTTTCCAAGCTTCATTTTCACTAACGAGAGTTTGTATAAACATCACGTACCTTGTAAAAACAGGTGGATGTTAATAGATATTTTATCACAGTTAAGTATTTTTATTGTTGTTATTTGATAATTTCTCATCTAAGACAACATAACTATGATGATTTATCATCTCGCATGTGAAATATGAGATAAGATTGCTTTAATTTACTTGAACCCAAGCGTTCCTGAGGCATTGATAACCAGATAATACGATTGTTTTCCTTCAAAATAGTATTCCATTAAATACTCTGGGAACAAACGGTTGGTCACGCCTTGCTGCATAAACACATAGATACATACATGCATGCATACATACATGCATACCTACCTATCTACCCACCTACCTACCTACATACATACATGCATACACTCACATATATTTATAATAATGTACTAAGTATTTCGATATCTACACCTGAATGAATAAGGTTACATTATAATGCAGCCGAAGGTCATTCTTGAAAAGTACTCAAAGTATGTTATTAATAACATCTTCCTGACGATATCTCTACGATAAAGGTAGATATTCGTGGAACAGTATTCAGGCGAATAAATATGATAGGAAATTTAATGTTACAGTTTAAAATATCAACGTTGGGCATAATTCATAAACAAAGAAATTTCCATAGATACCTACAAACCTATTTTTGATAGTCTGTAGTAATACTTAATGAGATGCAATCTATTACTAAATATGTTATAGTTTTTGGTTAATTAGAAACACGTAGGAAAATCTCGGTATATTGTCTAATCTCTTACTATATATTTCACAATGCTCTCTTAAATTAATAAACCGAAAGCAATTCACTAAAAAGCAGAGGTGGATGTATATATCTATATAACTATATCTATATTTATCCACATATATATATATATATATATATATATATATATATATATATATATATATATATATGATCTTGTACAGCTGGAGAACATCTATAACCAAAATGTAAAAGCATATGAATATGTAGCAGGCAAAGAAGAAATTAAAGGATAAAAAGCAATATTTCATCTCCATTGTGTATCTGTATGCCCTTGTGTAAAAGCACGGCTATTATATATATATATATATATATATATATATATATATATATATCTATATATATATATATATATATATACATATATATATATATATATATATTATATATATATATACATATGTATATATATATATATGTATATATATATATATATATATATATATATATATATATATATATATATTATATATATATATATATATATATATAATATATATATATATATATAAAGAAAGGCTGCATACATAATAATAAAGGCTGAACATGTTTATATGTTTATACCATCTCTGGAATCTCGCTGGAACTTGACATATCGGAAAGGTGAGCCTATATGAAAAACAAAAATATGCATATAAACCTACCAAGGCGATATAATGAATCGTATAAAATGCGTTAATCGATCTTTTAACAAACTACTTTTAGTGGATTTTGCCCCATTGCATACTAATGTAACATCAAGTATTGCTTTTAAAAACAATAAAGCAGAACAAAAAAGAAACCAAACCTTGCAATGTAAGTAAATATGCACATACGAAATTATTTCATATAAGCTTTTTATTGTATTTACTCTTTCTTTCAGTTATCATAGATTTTGTTCATATTAATAGAACTTGAAGAATCAAAGGTTTAATACTAGGATTGCATGCACACATTAAACTGATATGTTTCACATAAATTTGCATATTTTGTTTATAGGGCCTAGGATAGATATTTAAGTAGATTTGGTTTGGAATACTTTTGTGTTGTGTTCTATTCTGAGGGGAGCGTTTCGACTAAAATATTGTAATCTAAAGAAATATTTGATGGTTGTATAAGTTAGCTATTTCTAATAGTGTTGTGCTGAGAATGAAGATGAGTTATGGAGAAAGATGAGCATATATATCATGATTTAGCATAGTATATAGTAGTACACTATACGAGAAAAAAAAAAAAGAAAATACTCTGTTATTGATTAACATTGAAATAGTTAAAACCTTTGAATTTTTGTTTATCTATTTGGAGCAAAGTGAAAGCAGAGGAATAACAGCAAACTGCTGCATAATATTAAGAGGATAATCGAATAAATAAATTAATATACAACATTAAAATCTTGCACTCGGGAAACAACACATATAAGTTCATATATTGGTAGGTTAGCAGCTGTGAATCGTATATTGGATTTCCCTGCATAAAAACATGTGTGGTTGATACGATAATAGTTAGTGAATTGTTGTGGGTTATGCTATATGCACAGGAAGTCAAAATTATGTTTCTTTATATGGTCAAAACAAATTGTGTGCTTGAAAAGCTGTTGACCGAAAATAATTGAAATATGATACAAGGGTGACTCTCTTGTCCAGTCCTTTGTCGTCAATGATAAAACTACCAAACCACCACATAGCGAGGTGAATTCGATTCCAGTAAATTTGAACTAACTGGCTTGGTGAAGGCAAATGTTTTACACTCATCAGGAGAAATAGTTTCTGCTCAGTCCATTGAACATCTGAAATTTCTCAGTAAGACAATGTTTGCAGTTATGAGTTATTCTGAAATATGGTGTATTTTGACTAACGATACTCCATGTTCACGAAGGTCTTTCACAACTTTGGTCTCTGAGTTATTTATAACAACTTAATATTGATCTCGATATCGAGCAGTTATCATTTAGCTATTGCGATGGTCATAACTGGGTCGTGTAAATTTTATACTTTACTGTGAGTTGACAAATGATATATTTTAGGAAAGAAAAGCTGACTTTAAATTCGCGTACATTAAGAAACTTTACTGCAGTTATGCATTGAAGCTGGAATATAATCGTCTATACCCATTGTAATTCCAAGTTATGTATTAGTTTAATCCATATTATTCTTTATTTTTCAATTCGGTTTTAGAGTATATAGGTGGAATATCCTCTATTCAGCTAACTTCTTGATGTACCTACTAGTTAGGGCTTCGTTAAACATTTAAAAGGTGTCCACGAGCAGGGACGTTTCTTCTTAATTTTCCTACTCTCGGTTATCTTTTCTAGTGATATCTCTTGTTGCATTGGATATGGTTATTTCCAATACCCATAATTAAAGAAAACCTTTAATTATTCCCATTAAATCATTTCTAAATATGTGTAGGTGTGTGATTAGTAGTTAGGGTGTTGGATTCATGATTGTAAGATTGTGGTTTCGATTCCTGGATCGGCCGACGCGTTGTGTTTCTGAGCGAAACACTTCATTTCACGTTGCTCCAGTTCACTCAACAAGTAAAAATGAGTAATCCTGCCACGCAGCTGGCGATAATGAGTCGGTATGACTCGAGAAGATAACTTTATCTTTCTAAATATAATTCACCTGTCTAAAAATGATAGCTCATGTTGCATAACAATGTTATTCCACATACCACTGACATGCGGATGTATTTGTAAACATGCACAAATACATATACATACATACGAACATATACACATATACCCATATTTAAATATTTGTCTTGTTTTTTCTTTATACATACATATATATATATATATAATATATATATATAATATATATATATATATATATATATATATATATATATTATATATATATGTATATCTATGTGCTTGCATATATCTGTTTCTTTATTACCCACACAAGGGGCTAAACATAGAGGGGACAAACAAGGACAGACAAACGGATTAAGTCGATTACATCGACCCCAGGGCGTAACTGGTACCTAATTTATTGACTCCGAAAGGATGAAAGGCAAAGTCGACCTCGGCGGAATTTGAACTCGGAACGTAACGGAAGACGAAATACGGCTACGCATTTTGCCCGGCGTGCTAACGTCTCTGCCAGCTCCGGCGTATATACGCATGTGTATGTGACATCATACACAGGCCATACAGCCAAAGACTCATACGAAGCAGGCGCACGTATACATGACACGTTTATGATGGGGGTACACAATTTCATATGTCGAACACTATCACAATCAATATCTGATCATAACGTTTCATGTGTTTATTTTCTTATTTCGGTCTCGCAAAAAATTTCCGTTCCACATTCCCGGGAGAATTAAGATAAGGTAATGATAGAAATCCATATAATTACCTCTTACAATTAATGGTGCACAGTGAGAACATTTTTAGTCTCGACAGCACATAACTGCATTACAGAACAACTGTTTGAAATTTGTAACTTTTTCAGACAATCTGTCTGAATATAATCTGTTGACTTCCTTTTGTACAACGTAAATAAGCTATAAACTCGGTTATGTTTATATACGAGAGAGAGAGAGTGCAGAAAAGTTCCTGGCTTGAAGGCTATCGCGAAAGGTCAGTTTGGAAGCCGAACATTCCGAATCCTTTTACACGGCTTAGAAAAACTGAACGACCGCTGTAATAATTGTATGAATCTAAGGGGGGAATATGTTCAATAAAATCATAATCAACTGGTTCTCCTGTATTTTCTTTTCCTCAAAAGCCAGGAATAGTTCAGTTCCTCCTTGTATATGTTTTACTGACACATACACATATTGTACCACACACAAAATTCTCAGAAACCAAACACCTTCATTATTCTCTTTAAGTATTGATAAACTAGCTTATATTCTCTGATGTTTAATACATCGCCCGATGAAAAACCGTGAATATGGTGCTTTTAATTGAGTCCACTCATCTAGCATTCAGGTCAGTTATTCAATCTGAAGATGTATTTATTTGTTGCTCCAACCAGTTTCGTTGGAGATAAAGAGGTCGTGGACACTATCGTCGTTTTTCTGACAAACTCAAAAAAGAGAAAGAGTTTGAATTACAGAGATACTCAGGCTTGCAAATGTACATGTTATCGATATACAGGCGCATACGTGATTGTGTGGTGAGTAGCTTGACTCTTTACCACAAGTCCCTGGTTCAGTTGCACAACATGGTACTTAGGGCAAGTGTCTTCTACTAAAGCCTACGGCTGACCAAAGCCTTGTGAGTGGATTTGGTAGATGGAAACTGAAAGAAACCCGTCGAATACTTGTGCATATATGCGTGAGTGTGTGTGCATGTGTGTGTATGCGCTTATGTGTATGATTGTGTGTGTCTTTGTGTATGTCTTTGTCCCCCACAACTTAGTGTGTTTACGTCCCCGTAACTTCGCGTTTCGGCAAAACAGACCGATATAATAAGTAGCAGGCTTTTAAAAAATAAGCACTGGGTTCCATTTATTTGGTTAAAATTTCTTCAATTCGGTGTCCCAGCTTCACTGCAGTCTAATGACTGAAGCTACTAGAAGATAACACACAGGAAATTTGATCAGTAAACAGAATGTTGAAAAGTTTCTGAAATTTAGTATGTAAATATTCATTGTCGTTGTTAGTGGTATTGTTTCGGTAGATCACAGTTCAGTGACGAAGATTTGTTTCGTTGAGTGAAACTAGCCAAGCCGTGTATAAACATCGCAAAGAATCGTGAAGAGAATTAGAGAACGATAAATATAAACACACACAATTACACATACATATGATGGAGAGCTGAAAAGTTATTGACTTTAAGGACATCGCGAAAGGGCTGGTTGGATGCCAAACCTCTCCGAGTTCTTTTACAGGGTTAAGAAAAACTGAGGGACCGCTGCAATAATTGTGGGAATCTAAGAGGGGAATTTGTTGAATAAGCTCATAATTAGCTGACTCTTTTGTATTTTCTTTTACCCAAATCCAGGAACTTTTCAGCAACCCATTACATACTCAAACATATATACACACATACATGTACATAGTCACACACATACGCACATATAGATAAATAGATAGACAGATAGATGATAGATAGATATGTAGAGAGGTAGATAGATATATGCATAGAGTTAATATTCAAAATGCATACGAACACATTTAAAAACAATTTCGGCTAATGTGCACTTAACAATTTGACACATATAAAAAACTGTAAAGCATGTATACGCTTATTCATACTTAGCACTTATAGAGATAACGCTGGGTTCGTTCATAATTTATAACCGAATTTTAAAAAAATATCTACAAAAATTGCTAGAAAGTATATAAAAACGCTCGGAAGCCATTTTTTCAATTCCATTTTCGCGAAAAAAGGATCGGCATGAAACACACGCATACACACGCACATACACATATATAGACACACATATATTTAAAAATATATATGTATATATGTATATGTATGTATATAAATATATACATATATATATAGTGAGAATTTACAAAAAAAAAGACGAAGACTAATGTGTAAACAATATATATACATGCACTGTCTAGTTATATGTGGCCTATGAGCATGTTTGTGTATAAGTGCCTACGTGATCTACACAATAGTTCTAAATATTTCATGAAGTATTCTAGTGTCAAATGTGTAAATTTCAATTTCATGTTACATGTATATGACACAAGACAGCGGCTTGTTTTAAATACCGAATTCATCACGATGTTGTCGCTATACATTAAAACTTCATGTTGCTGCTTCCTTCCTTTCCCCGTTCATTCTTTCGTTCCTTCTTTCCTTCATGCATCACTTTATTGAGAAAACATGTATTATGAGATGTAAATACCTAGTATAACATGAATAAGTTTTAGAGGGGAAAATCTTTTCTCTGCACTGTCTTATCTCTTTTCTTTTGTTCTCCCCCTATTCCTTGACCACACTTCTTCTTCTGCTCCTCCTCCTCCTCCTCCTCCTCGTGCTTCTTCTTCTTCTTCTTCTTCTTCTTCTTCTTCTTCTTCTTCTTCTTCTTCTTCTTCTTCTTCTTCTTCTTCTTCTTCTTCTACCTTTCTCACCTACACGGAAATTCACATTCAACTACACTATTTCTCTGTAATTCTGACTTAAGTAACCTAATAATAATTCAAGTATTTTCTTCAAAGATATTTCCACTGAATAAGAAATAATACAGTATGAGTGACGCAGAATAATCAACGTGCGGAAGATCAACGGCATGGATTGGAAGTCATCTGAATATTGAAAAAGAGTTAACACTTTCATATTAATTCCCGCCGAGCATTAAAATGCAAACAATATGACCTCTGCTCACTGCTCTGTGAATAATGTAAAAGCTGTAAAACGTGACAGGGACAACTGCAACGGAGACTACGAAGGCGAGTCCGCGATGAAGTGGCATAGCAAGAGTCCTCACTGCTTTTCCACTCTGAAAAGGGCCATAGTCTCACTTCTGATGTCAATGTGAAGCTGTTGGGGACTGTGGCAAAACCCTCGTTGGAAAGAGTACCAACTGGAAGGCCATATTTATGGCAGCAAGATTCGGCATTGTGCCATTCATCCTGAATGAGTTAAGCCCGTTGTCGGAGACTTTCTACAAGTTCACCAGCGCAGGTGAGAGAGACACTGCTTTTCCTACAGCACCAAGGTCGAGTTCAAGGATGTGTTCGATGATCTTCCCCTGGACACAGTGAGGAACACATGCGCCCAGTTTTGGAGCCATCTTGAAACCGTTGTGGACGTTGAAGCCGGCTACACTGAGTAAGATATTATATTTCACCGACGAACGTATTTGCATTTAACTTCTGGAGATGAAAGGAAAAGGACAATCATTTATGTGTTTAACAAAAATCACTTCACTGATTTGGCTCAGAATTCATGGAGCTATTTAAAATATGGGATAACCCCATTAGTGTTCTCTATGAAAATGTAGTTAGCACAACTAAAAATTCGAATGAAGTCGAACAACTGAGACAAACATTTTTTTAAAATGTTTCCAAATGTTTTTTGGGAGCACTAAAACAAAAACGAGGATCGTGGTAAAAGAAAAGGCAATACCAGTTGTTAGGTTCAAATAATTGAAATATGATACAAGGGTGACTCTCTTGTCCAGTCCTTTGTCGTCAATGATAAAACTACCAAACCACCACATAGCGAGGTGAATTCGATTCCAGTAAATTTGAACTAACTGGCTTGGTGAAGGCAAATGTTTTACACTCATCAGGAGAAATAGTTTCTGCTCAGTCCATTGAACATCTGAAATTTCTCAGTAAGACAATGTTTGCAGTTATGAGTTATTCTGAAATATGGTGTATTTTGACTAACGATACTCCATGTTCACGAAGGTCTTTCACAACTTTGGTCTCTGAGTTATTTATAACAACTTAATATTGATCTCGATATCGAGCAGTTATCATTTAGCTATTGCGATGGTCATAACTGGGTCGTGTAAATTTTATACTTTACTGTGAGTTGACAAATGATATATTTTAGGAAAGAAAAGCTGACTTTAAATTCGCGTACATTAAGAAACTTTACTGCAGTTATGCATTGAAGCTGGAATATAATCGTCTATACCCATTGTAATTCCAAGTTATGTATTAGTTTAATCCATATTATTCTTTATTTTTCAATTCGGTTTTAGAGTATATAGGTGGAGTATATAGGTGAGGGCGCGTGGCTTAGTGGTTAGGGCATTCGGCTCATGATCGTAAGGTTGTGAGTTCGATTCCCGGCGACGCGTTGTGTCCTTGAGCAAGACACTTTATTTCACGTTGCTCCAGTCCACTCAGCTGGCAAAAATGAGTTGTACTTGTATTTCAAAGGGTCAGCCTTGTCACTCTCTGTGTCACGCTGATTATCCCCGAGAACTACGTTAAGGGTACACGTGTCTGTGGAATGCTCAGCCATTTGCACGTTAATTTCACGAGCAAGCTGTTCCGTTGATCGTATCAGCTGGGACCCTCGTCGTCGTAACCGGCGGAGTCTTTAATATAGGTGGAATATCCTCTATTCAGCTAACTTCTTGATGTACCTACTAGTTAGGGCTTCGTTAAACATTTAAAAGGTGTCCACGAGCAGGGACGTTTCTTCTTAATTTTCCTACTCTCGGTTATCTTTTCTAGTGATATCTCTTGTTGCATTGGATATGGTTATTTCCAATACCCATAATTAAAGAAAACCTTTAATTATTCCCATTAAATCATTTCTAAATATGTGTAGGTGTGTGATTAGTAGTTAGGGTGTTGGATTCATGATTGTAAGATTGTGGTTTCGATTCCTGGATTAATTGAGAGAGTAAAACAAAGAGTGCGTGCAGACTTATTAACTGGATTAAATGACTATTTAGTCGAACACAATTATTCATTACCAAGCCCAAAAGAAGTGTTCTCAAAACTAAATGGAGGAAACATTTTCTCGAACCTAGACCTCTCAAAGGCCTGCCTACAGAAAGTCGAATTATTACATGCACTTTTAGGCTTGGTAAACTACTATCAAATATATATACTGAACATACACAAGGGCTCCATTAAACGCTCTGTTAAAAAAGGATGGAAAATGGTTTTGATTAGAAAAATGCCAGAATGCATTTGAGGAACTAAAATACATGTTTGCAGCGTTGGACCAGGTCAATAAGAGCTTGAAAGACTAGACAGTCTAGTTATGATTGGAAAAGTCGACCATTCAGACTGGGCAGAGAGAGAGTAAAACAAAGAGTGCGTGCAGACTTATTAACTGGATTAAATGACTATTTAGTCGAACACAATTATTCATTACCAAGCCCAAAAGAAGTGTTCTCAAAACTAAATGGAGGAAACATTTTCTCGAACCTAGACCTCTCAAAGGCCTGCCTACAGATAGAGGAAGGCTGTGAAAACTTTTTAACAATCAACACATACCGAGGATTGTATAAATTCAAGCGGCTTCCTTTTTGAATAAAAGTGGAGCCTACCATATTCAAACAAGTGATGGACGCAATGTTAAATGATTGCGACTTGGCTTTCGTTTATCTTGAAGATACTTTGATAAGGTGTGAGTCAGTGAGAAACACTTCGAAACTATTAAAATAGCATACAGAAAAATAATTGAATACAGGTTTTGTGCAACAGAGGAAAAGAATTAATTTTTGATGGAAAAATCAAATATTTTACTCAGGTAATTGACGATAGGGGACGAAGGCCAAACCCATCAAGGAGGACAGCAATACGGGATGTGCCTCCCACAAAGAAAGTCGAATTATTACATGCACTTTTAGGCTTGGTAAACTACTATCAAATATATATACTGAACATACACAAGGGCTCCATTAAACGCTCTGTTAAAAAAGGATGGAAAATGGTTTTGATTAGAAAAATGCCAGAATGCATTTGAGGAACTAAAATACATGTTAACTTCAGACTTGTCGCTTACACTTGTCGATCCGAAGTTAGAAAAGACACTGGCAACATATGCTAGTGAGTACGGGATAGGTGACCTACTCCTGCACAAATGAGAAGATGGCAGCCAAAAGGCCATAGCTCACGCGTCAAGGACGCTACTGCCAGCGGACAAAAATTATAGCCAGCTTGAAAAAGAGGCATTGCTTTATACATGGTAATCGATTCAGGTTACAAACAGACTATCGTCCGTTGCTAATAATTTATGGCTCCAAGAAAAAAAATCCCAGTACATACAGCAAACAGATTGCAGCGATGGAGCACCATACTACTAAACTAGGACTACTCTATGGAATATTTATCTTCTAAAAATTTAGGGCATACTGACAGCCTATCCAGGTTAAAACCCAGAAATGGCGAACCATTCAAGGACAGAGTAATAGCAGCGCTAAGAGCCGAAGGAGAAATTAAATACATAATGTAGAACATTGTACGAGAGTTACCAATAACTCCGGAGGGGATAAAGCGACACGCGTCAAAAGAAAAGCTCATTAATGAAAAAATAAAAAAAACCTCTGTGGTCAGCTAAAGAAAGGCACTTGCTCATCCTTCTCTCCATTGGAATATAATTTCAATAAATTGCAAATTCATCTTGTATGATATGTAAGATTCTTTAATTCTTCTTTATATTTTCATATCAATATCTCTGGCCAACTGTCTGTTGTATCTCTTAGCTCCACAATTATAATGCTGATGTGTATAGAATTAAAGGACCTACCGATGCATTTTTCACAGTAGACCTTATGAAATGATACCAGTATTATGAACATATGTAATTGCTTTAACATTATAATAAATAATGAGTCCACAGCCTGTAGCAAAATAATATAAAATCCAAAGAGCAACTTTACCAAAGACAGATCTACAAGTAGGTCTTGTAACGTATTTGAAATAATCGCTATATACCCTACTCAAATCTCCTACTATCAAAAAACCGAAGGATTCGGTGAATGAGGCTTCTGAATATTATCACTGAAAAATTGAGACATAGGACGAACTGGTGCTTACCTCTAGTTCAATGATACAAGCAAATTCTATAAGGTATTTCTATAAACCTATAAGGTATATTCATGTTATAGCTTCTACTGTTTCCATATAATTATATAACAAATATACTGACATTCAGCGAGAAACTAGAGTACTGGTATCTGTTTTGTTAAGTAGCAAATCCCCGAAGTGGTAAGTGTTCTTGAGGCAAGGCAAATACATTATGAAGAACCTCAAAACTTGTAGCAAAACAACCGATCGAAACAGATTATATATGATTGTAAGCTGAATTTTTTATGCTCCTTCTTCAATCATACATAGTGCGTATGCCTACTTTATTTGCATATAGTTTTGCTGATACGCATTGAAACTATACAAACAGTAAAGTAAAATATTTTTGTAACTGTAATTTGTAACCCAATGGCATTGATCTTTGTTTAGTGGACTCAGTTCAGTTAAAGGTACGATTTCCGATCTGTAAATTCACATTTCAAATTCTGTGTAAATATATTTTTAAAATCACATATCAAACTGTCGTAAGGCATCATCCATAGTTTATGTACAATATATTTTAACTCTATATGATTTAAATGAGAAATGAATGTAGAAAAAATTGTTAAGATAATAACAGTTATAAAATAATGAAATCACTTACATTTAAAACCTCGGTATTCTGTTTGCAAGATCTGATTATTTGGTGTATTTAACTACTACAGCGAAAGCAATTTAGGCTATGGATATTTTTATGCGAATTTATTAAAAGAGCTTAACCGAAATCGAAAATATCACAGTTTTCTTTTAATTGAATCAGCTGGACAAACATTAATATATTTTTATATATCTAACATTTATTTTTATTTTTGGATACTAAATATTTTAAGTAAATATCCATATAAAATTGCTATTATTAATCTGATGTTCATTATTCAGTGACACCGTCATTACTCAATGACATAATTGTCGGGATCAAGATTCACGACTTCTCTTTTTAACCCCCTATTTCACTCTTTCTCTGTCTCTCTGCATCTCTCAGAAACACAACTTTGAATAGTGCAGTATATCCTCGTTCATATGAGTTTGAAGAACGCAGTCGTCTTCTATCTCTAGATTTTGTATGAAATGTGGGGAATTTTTAATGTCGGAATATAAAAGCATATCTGCTGACAATAATGTCGGTAATTTCCGTTAGTAAAACATTTTAAGTGTTACACACATACTAACATAAACTGATCGATATATAGACAGACAAATAGAGAGAATGATAGACAGACTAATAGGCATACTGATGGATACATAAAGAAACAGACTGATAAGGTGACAGGCAAGTAGATAGACATACTGATAGGCATACATACAGATAGATTGATAGATACACAGATAGACAGACAAACAGACTGATAGTTGTAATAGATTGAGAGACAGATAGACAAAGAGATAAGCAAACAGACTGTCAGTCAGATAGATAGAAAGATTGATTCAGAAACACTCTGATAGCTGGTAGTGTGTGTGTGTGGGGGGGGGGCATTCTTAGATACCCTGAAATACCCCGAACAAAAGAAGAGAGAAATCAATACATTCTCTATCAATACATTTGACAGAGAACATTTATTATATAAGGTCCTAAATTTAGCATAGAGTATTCAGTTACAAGATCTTCATACATTTCAGTGCATGCGTATGAGTATGTGTATGTGCATGTGTGTATTTGTGCGTGGGTGAGCTGTACTGTAATTAAGTATGAATATGTATTCATATTTAGGTAGTTAAATCAAAAGTGTGTTACTAACCCGTGAACTCTCTGCTTGCCCCTGTCCATCAAATGGATGATATTGAATTTAACTATTTAAAGGACTGATATATTCTATAGTGAACCGTATGCTTTCATGGCATACTGTTTTACACCATAAGATTGTTTCTCCTGCACTTGCTTGCTGAAGAAGAAACTATCTGCTCAATCACTGGGACAATTTTCTCCAAAGAATATATCTTATACCTCTACTTCGATAAAGCCTTTTTCCTTATATCAAGTAAAACGAATTACCTCAAAAGGAGATTATTTTCATTAGGCTAAGCGAAAAAAATATTGACTCGATCCATCTATATAACTGATATTCGATTGTTAGTAATACTGTCCTCTAATAAGTATTTGAAGTAGCATTTATTTCAATACTATTGCCTCCTAAATGGATACATTTATATGTGCTTTGAAAATGTTCTCTGCGAATGATAAAATTACTTTTCAATATTGTTTTCGATAGTGATGTATAACTTTTCTTTTAGCGATGTCATGATTGATGACATCTCGTTCAGGTAGTGGATTGATCTGTGCGTGCAGAGACGAATAAAATTGTTTAGATTTATATTATACACAGCAGAGGTCTTACAAACTGAAAGAAAATGATGCAATTGTAAATCAAGAAAAAAATTTGGAATAAGATTTAAACAGCAAATTAATGCTAAAGTTATGTTACGAAGTATATGAAACTTAAGACATTTGTATTGTCTGATTGTATAAGTTTTCCTTCTAGTCTGATTTTATCTATAATTTCCTCGTTAAACACACTTTTTGTTAGAAAAATATTATACTAACGTAAAATCATAACTAATGCAATTGTTTTCAGAGGGTACTTCACAAAATTTGCGAGGGAACTCAATTTTTATAATTAACCACAAAATTTATGTACTAACATTTCTTTCAATATCTTTTATTGTGTTTGCAAATGAAATTTTATGAGGATTGGGCATACATTATGTGATATCTAAAATACTGTTGAAATTAGCTTACATTATCTTTCTAGATTTAAAACCTTTAAAAACAAATATTGATTGAGTTACAATTATGATTTTTTAAGTGATATTGTTCGTGTGACTGATAATAACAAATAAATATCTTTGTAATAACATAGCCCTATATTTCGATCTGTTGTTAATCGTACAAGTAAATAAGGAATATTACAGTGTGGCCTTCAAAAATAGAACACGACCAAACTTAGTCAAAAACGTAGGAGCAAGAGTAACATTATTAACCCTATCAAATACCATATCTGCTATAAAAATCAACTGAGGCATAAAAAAGCAGACAGCAAAATCTACGACATTAAATCGTAATATACATACCACGTTTGATGACTTATTGTTAGGCTTCTCCAGACGCATGCAGAAAATCTTCGCTAAAATACCGAAACAGATCTTCTTGATGATGATGGGAACTTCGTGTCCTCGTGCTCCCTTGTGGTGAATATTTAAGGTGAATACTGTCATGGCCGTGGCAAATGATACAATTGATATGGTGATACCATAGTAGATACCTGTAAGAGATGACACATATATCAATGTACGTATACTTAAAAATATACTTACATAAGAAAACATGCATAAATCGTTAAACACAAACACATACGGAAGACTCCATTATTGTGTGTGTATGTGTATGAGCGTACGTGCGTACACGTGTGTGTGAGCATTTGTATATATATTATATATACAAAGACACTCACACATAGGCATCTATTACATAAGATCTGTACATATTATAGGTTTTCTGGATAGTAGTTTTCTCATGAGGAATATTATATTCAATTATTCTGCGTGCATATCTATTAACGTGACTCATATCTTACGCATTTGAAAATAAATATTTAAGAATTAAATATCAGTTAATTTATATTTTAAGTGCTTTAGTGCTGGAGATAATGTAAATAAGTTACGATTGGAAATATAATCGTGCATCGTAAACAAATATTATTGAGAATTACTCCAGATCGTATATTCCATTATCAAACACATTCATATAACGCAAAAGACAACAAAGTACTTTATTTTCAATATGAAAACTTATTACAAGTAAATGTACTCTGCTCTGCTATACAACTGGTTATGCGTGATGCTAAGCAACTTGTTGTGCGTGTTTGAAGTGTAATGGAGTAGTGAATGAGAGAATTGGTGAAGCTGTGGGCAGTATTTAACGAATGACTTCATTTGAATCCCTTTGTTATATATATTATACCTTATATATATATATATACATATATATATATATATATATATATGTGTGTGTGTGTGTGTGTGTGTGTGTATGTATGTATACAGGCATATATATGCATATATATATATATACAAATATATATTCTTTTATAGGCTTCAGTCATTTTAGTGCGGGCATGCTGGGGCACCGCCTTTAGTGGAAAAATCGACCCCTGGACTTACTGTTTGTAAGGCTAGTAGGTACTTATTCTATCGGCTCTTTGGCTGAACCTCTCAGTTACTGGGACGTAGCCACACCAACATCGGTTGTCAAGCAATGGTGAGGGGACAAACACAGACACACAAGCATACACATACACACATATACAATATGGGCTTCTTTCAGTTTCCGTCTAACAAATCTACTCACAAAGCATTGGTAGGCCCGATGTTATCGTTGAAGACACTTGCCCAAGGAGCCACGCAGTGGGACTGAATACCGAACCATGTGGTTGGGAAGCAAGCTTCTTCCTACACAGCCACACCTGCGCCTTCAAGAAATTCCTGTCAGAAGTTGTGATGGGATATACTACATACACAGATACATACATACATACATACATACATACATACATACATACATACATACATACATACATACATACATACACACACACACAAACACACACATATATATATTAAAATCAAAATAAGCAACAAGGCTATCCAGAGGTAATGCAGTACGATCGTTTCATGCAACTCCATTTAATTGAACAATGCAATCATTACATCAATTTAAAATGCAGAGCAATGTTCAGGTGTACAAAGACAGAATTTAATTAAATAAACAGACGGACATATTAGTATAATTTTATCGAAAATCTTCAAGAAGTTAAGGAGATAGAAAAAGAACATGCTGCCTTCACTCCAGTTTAGAAGTTACTGAAATTTTCAAGAAGATATACACTGTTACAGACTCTGCCTGTCACTGCTTTTTGATTATATGGGGTAAGTTTTAATTTATAGACAAGTTTATCAAATCCCTTGTATATCTGAGGCTGAGAGAACAGAGGGCAGTATCTGTTAGGGGTAGGACTGAGGGAGCAGGCAGACATCACAGTTGGCATAGTCATAAAAATCAAGTTTTATTAGAAGCAATACCATTAGGTTTGGTAAAGGAAAACTCAAAAAAAGATGTTAGCTGATAATTAATGGGGGTAGCCCACTAGCAGACCATTAATAATGAAACAAGGGAAGACTTATCATGTAGTACTATAGTTAGATATTTTAAACAATGTTGGTATATGTATACAGTTAAAATTTAGGGTTATTCAAAGGATTATTAAGAAGAATATTATAACAAAAGGATAGAAATTTATGAATACTTTTGAGTATATACTCAACTTTTACCAGAATAGAGGGAGGAAAAAATTATCCAGAAATAGTTTAATATTTATACATATTGTATACTTAAACACAAAATCATCAGATGGTATCTGTGAATATGGATTATTGGTATATACTGGTATTAATATATATATATATATAATATTATATATATATATAGACAAACATATATATATATTCATATATGTATATATATATATATACTTTATTTTAAGCAGCAGAAAATTCAACAAAATCTGTTACTCTGAGTTTCTCGTTGCCGTTCATCAGACAGTTTTTGCTAGAATATATATATATATATATATATTGCTATATATATATATATATATATATCTACATACATATACATCTATCTATCTATCTATGCAAACACAAACACACATACACACATATATATATACATACATACATACATACATATACATCTATATAGCTATCTATATATATTCATGCACATAATATATACATATATATATACATATATATATATATATATATATATATATATATATATATATATATATATATAATATATATATATATGTATATCTATACATGTATATAAAATCCTCTGTGCGTGTATGTTTCTTCTATGCACGGCCAAACCGCTGGATTAATCTGTGCCAAATTTGGTATGAACGCTTTCATTACCCGCGGAAGGTTAAAGGGCGGGTCGTATAGGGGGCTTTAGACCCCACGTCACGAACCTTTCGATTTGTTTTCAGTACTATAATACCAAGTTTAGCAAGGATGTTTTTCATTATTCGGGGAAGGTTGTAGGGGGGTCAAATATTCTGCCCTTGCCTATATAGGGGGCTATATAGGGCCTCCCTATACGACCCTTCCGATTTTGATTTTCAGTGGTATAATAGTTTCACATTTCGCAACACTATAGTTTCACTTTTATTGTTAGAGGCCGAAAGTATGTGTTGGTGTGTGTGTGAAAGAGAGAGAAAGAGAGAGAGAGAGAGAGAGAGAGAATGGGTGATAGCGTATATTTTATTTATTTACATTTTCTCGCATGTTTATTAAAGTGTGCTTGACTGAGAGAGAGAGAGAGAGAAGAGAGAGAGAGAGAGAGAGATGTGTTGTTATGAATCTGGAATATGGCTACGATTAGTCATACACGCACGCGAACACATACGTGCACCCATTACATATCATATACACTTACATAAATACATATGCATATATGTTTATTATATGTGTGCGTGTGTGAGAAAGAGAAAGAATCAGTCAGTGATTGAAGGTGTGTGTTCTCGTGACAATTTTATTGTTGCATCTATGTATAAGTAGCTAAGTAAAATTTCGGCTATCACTCTCTCTCTCTCTCTCTCTCTCTCTCTCTCTCTCTCTCCCTCTCTGTGCCACACACACACACACAAACGAAAACTCACCCTTCTCTCTCTCTAACAGTCAATCACTCACACATTCACTGAAAAAAATTTGCAAGAAAAAATGAATGAAAAATGTACGTTGTCACTTTTTCTCTCTCCCTCCCACAACACAAACTTTCTGTCTCACTCCCCCTCCATCAACACATACACACGTCTATGGCCATTTCATCACTCCTTGCTTCTCCTTGCTTCTTTCATGGGCAATTTATATGTAGGATGTCCCAAAACTCTCTTTTCATTGAACACTAATTAAAGGGCATACTGAAAAAATTGTATATTTAGAAGTTCTACAAAATTAAACTGTGATTGATTTCAGGATTTGTGTTAATAATTTTGTTTAAGCTCACATCAACTGAAGAAATTTTTCTGAAATTATCTTTTATTCTGATAGAATAAATATATATGTTTCCTTTAAAATTCTTAACCTTTCGAGCCACGCTGGGTACTTAAGCTAGTATATATATATATATATATATATATATATATATATATATATATAATAAAGGGTTAAAAGCAACAAGTTTCTCAAAACCACATACCGAAAATATTAGAAATAGCAGCCAAAATTGGTCAGTATTTCCTCTACTAGTAAAAAGTCTCCACAAACAAACATAATTTGTAAGCTGTATATGGCAAAAAAAGGCAGAAAATAATGAAAACCCAGCCTCTGGATTAATTATAGACGATATGGTCTTTTCCATACCGACAAATCTACTAGGTGAAATTGATTAATTGTATTAAATTAATTATATTCCACCCTTTATTGAATATTGAATACTTTTGCTCCCTTACAAGTTATCTCCGAATTTTTCGTTTCGTTGGTAATGTTTTTGTAGCTCACGTGGTAGATTTTGGAGGGAAATATGAATTCGCATGTCGGCATAGATGTACGAATGCTAGCAGTTCCGTTAAGCCGTCCGATGTTGCAGATCGTACTGGTGTAACGGGTAAGTTTTTTCCCCTACCATTTCTAGATCTATAGGAAATATTATATTGACAAGGAAATGAACCTTCGGTTCTAATCCAGAAACGAGTCGTCTATAATTAATCCAGAGGCTGGGTTTTCATTATTTTCTGCTTTTTTTGCCATATACAGCTTACAAATTCTGTTTGTTTGTGGAGACTTTTTACTAGTAGAGGAAATACTGACCAATTTTGGCTGCTACTTCTAATATTTTCGGTATGTGGTTTTGAGCAACTTGTTGCTTTTAACCCTTTATTATAATTATTATCACCCTTACCAAATATGGTCTTTTCCATACCGACAAATCTACTAGGTGAAATGATTAATTGTATTAAATTAATTATATTCCACCCTATATATATATATATATATATATATATATATATATATATATTTATAAACACGCAAGAAAAAGTAAATAAATAAAATGTACGCTATCACTCATTCTCGCTCTCTCTCTTTTTTTCTTTCTCTCTCTCTTTCTTTCTCTCTCTTTCACACACACATTTTACCCCCTTACCTTAATTAGCGATTATTCGAATAGCACATTTGTGTAAATAGCGGTCAATAACAGTAATTTCCCTTTGTATAACGGTCATTTTTCATAGCGTTTTTCAGATGGCCGGATAACTGAAGAGATGGTGGTGTGGATTTCCACCTCGGCATCCGAAACTCAGAGTTGTATTTTGGCTACCGAATAATTGTCACATATTACATTTACAGATAAATTACATATTACATTTACAGATAAATAAATATATATATATTATTTAGAGATAGAAGTCCCCATGCAATTCATCCAACCCTAATATACATCACACCATATAATATTTCAGTTCCAAATTTCTCTTCTACACGTGTTTTATGAGGTGCGTTTAACGTCCACTAGACACTCAGTCTTTTTCAGAAACATGCAACCCCAGTCATCAAGACTCTTCATAACTTTTTTATAATTCAATAACTATTCCTATATTTTAATATTTTAAGAGTCACGAATGTAACTAACAAACAAACATGTGGGTGGGTAAATAAGTTCGCTGAACCTTGTCGTGCAAGCCATAAATTTAATTGATTAAAAATTAAAAAATTACAAAACTAAATTCTAACGTGACTTATGCATAAACATGAAACACGTGTAGAAGAGAAATTTTGAACTGAAATTGTAAGTATTAAAATAAAATTCTATGATATGGTGTGATGTATATTAGGATTTGATGAATTGCATGGGGACTGACTTCTATCTCTAAATAAAATATATCTCCTTATCGAGAATAATTCAATTTATTTGAATCACTGTGACGCCGGAATTTTTATTCCCTAATAGATACAATCATCGCTCTCTCTCTCTCTCTCTCTATATATATATATATATATATATATATATATATTCATATTGAAGAATGTATTAAATATATATATATTATATATATATATATATATATTCATATTGAAGAATGTATTAAATATATATATATATATATATATATATATATGCAATAATTATAATGATAGAGAACACGGAGATAGGTACATCCTCAAAATTTACTTCCTTTTATTTTACAGGTTGTCATACATCATATTTTTATGGTTACGACGACTTAGACGTGTTTCTGCTACACAGTATGCGCAGTTGCATACGCAACCGGGCATTATTTTCTGTGCAGCTACGATCAGGGTTTTTCACCAAGCTTTACACGAAGCGAACGGAATTCAGTTATTTGCTGAATTAGTGGTTAGCATCCTGGAAGAAGCGAAGGAAGGTTAGTTTGAATCTGAAAGCTGATATGATTGTAAAACTCTTTGGTTGACCTCAGCTTCACACCAGTTGCTGGCTGAAGGACTGGTTTCTGTCTAATTAGGTCAAAGTCTATTATATGGTATTACCAGACTTGTTTCATGTATTGTAGTAGACGGGTTCTTAATAAGCTTCTATATATGTATATGTATATGTATATGTAGATATACATATATGTAAATATATGTAAATATATGTATATATATATATATATATATATAATATATATATATATATATATATATATATAATATATATATATAATATATATATATAATATATATATATATACATAAATAGATATATATATATGCATATATATATGTATATATATATGTATATGTATATATATATATATATATATATATATATATATATATTTAAGTATATATATATATATATTGTGAAAATGGAGAGATTCCATCTATCAACACGCATAACCACACGCTTAAATGCACGTCGTTTCTGCCAGTTGTTTCATTTACACAGCTTCGAGCAACTAGAGATTATAGTAGATGAAATCTGCTCTAGATACCGTGTAGTGAAGCGAATCACAAAAAAAGACCTAAGTAAACGCATATAGAATGTTATAACAGCTAAATTATGCCTTGGGTCTCTATGTATTTTGATGATTTCCTATATATGTTGTACATATATAATAGTTTCGACATTTAATACACTCTGCAAATATTGAGCATTCAATGTTCTGTGACTTAAGAACATTTATTCATATGTTAAGCTGTATACACACACACACATAGGCATATTATATGTACATGTGTTTGAAATTTATTATGAATGATAAAATCTTATAGCATTTCTGTAGTGTTCGTATCTTTTAACTATAGAGTTATGTTTTCATTGTTATTATTTTCGTTCGAGTGGATCCAGTGGCATAGAAATCATATAAATACATGTCATGAATTTATATTATTAGCTATCAGATTAGAATTTCTTTCCGTTGTTTTCAGTATCGAAACATCTTATATCAAGCTGCATATGTAAATAAGCATAACATATCTATGATGGAGTTTAGCTTGAGAATTGATCATACTAAAAGTGTAAATCTATTAAAGCGAATTAGAATGACACAAATGAATCACTACCAGCGTACCAGAGTGACTTTCCTTTACACTCATTTCATAGTATTGATATGTCATTAGAAAAAGAAGTTAAAAGCATTCAGCTAACACATTAGAAGTCTAGATAATTTATGTGATGTCATTTTCATATTGAAGGATGTATTAAATACTTGTGAAATATTTTCTTTTACATTTCATTTTGATGTATTCGTATAGTTTATTTTTTCAAATTTTCTCTATTTAAAATGTTTATTACTTTTACTTATGGCAATTACACGTAAGTCGTGTTTCATAGCATGTGAGTATTCCTCCCAGCAGTACAGAGACATTCACGAACAGTAATTTGGAAAGTAACGTTTAAAGTGAATTTGCCATCTACGCTGCCTGCAGGTTTGTAACTTTCTTCCATTCCTTGTCACCCAACCAATTTTATAATGTTTTCGACTAAACGCTGCATTATTCAATTTTATTGATAAGAAGTCATGTTCTCTTACATTTATATTTATTAAAATTTTTGCTTTATATCCTGCTTGGTACAACGTTATTGTTATTGACATTCTTCGTTGTATAATGTCTTTTTGTTTTTGTCTATATTTGATTAACTTTTCCTTAAAAGCAATGATTCATTATACACTTTCCTTGCAACTGAAGTTTCAAGTTTATATTAAAGTGTTCTTCAGGCAATGTTTTGGAAGAAACAGTTTTCATATATTTACTGGAACGCTCCTGACTTAATAATACATGTTAATGAACAGATCGGAAATTTTTATATTTGCAAAACCATGTGGTTTTATAATATGTTAAATTAAAAACAAGATGAAATGTTCGGATGCCAATAAAGACTTACTGTTCAATTAGGAATAAAGCTATCATTTGCGTATACAATTCTCCTGTTTAATTTTAAGTCGTCCTGATAAACGGACAGTAGTTAGTAAGCTGACTGTTAAAGCTAAGATTTTCGTAAAATCAAAAATACTATACTTAAAAATGCGGTAACTAGATGAAGGTCACCATATCACTATCAAAAGTGTTCAAAAACTCTTTAAAAGTTTGTGGATAATTGGTATCTGTTTGACAAAACAAATATATTGTCAAACTTAATATTAATATGCTCCGCTTTTAGAATATGGATTAAGTTAGAAAATTACTATTTTTAAATCCCACAATGTAAGATATTCAGCAACATTACTTTGTAGTTTGTCAACAGAACATGGCAGTTCTGGCAAACAAACTTTACTACAAAGTACTGTTGCTGAATATCTCACGTTGTGAAATTTAAAAGTAGCAATTTTCTAATTTTATAAATCAGTCACTAGTTGTCACTTTAAAAAAACTATATATTTCGAACGGGAATTTGGCAGCGTCATCTCTACCCGAGCAATTATCCTGTGCTGATGAAGAGAAATAACCCAGGAATCGCGATACACAGATATTGTTTTGAGTTGAGGGGGAATGCTAGATTCCCTTGTTCGAAAATATAAGGACACAGATCATGTCGTATAGCCAGTTAGAGACGATGTATCCTGGTACTAAATTATAGCATTATTAATCCTAAACCAATGGCAAGCAATGTTTACTCATGGATTAAGTTGTATGAAATTGGATTACTTCTTTTTGAATGAGAAAGAAACGATGAAATTTTCCCCTTCACATACGTACATTAATTAACATATACCTATGCACACAGCGCATCTATAGAAAATACATGCACATAAAGAAAAATCGCACACACACAAACACACTCACTCCCCCCACACATACACACATATTACATAATATATACTATATATATTATATATATATATATATAACTTTCTTTTACACAAATGCATATGTAAATATATGTATATGTGTACGTATATGTCCATTAGTGTATTTGTATAAAAGGAGAATAGAGACCGTGCATGTTATCTACGTTTGATTACAGGCAGATAAAATCCGTGTACGGGTGTATTTAGAGGAACCATAAAATCTTTACATTCCACCAACCATAAAAATTCGAAATTACTCACGAATTAACGTTTTGAAATTGAAATTTAAGTTCAAGTAATATTCGTTCTAACTAATAAAGAGAGTAATTTAAAATGCATAACCCGTAATTAGTGATCCTACTTTCATGTACTTACAAAGGTACATTAGTAACATAACACTCTATAATGGATTCAACATTCCTTGTGTACATTAATATAAATTAATGGTCAATTATGTTTGAAAATTCGATGTTAGTGATTGACATAAGTGTGTAGTTATACATGCATTTATATATGCAAGTATGTATGTATATATATATATGTAAGCATGTATGTATGTGTATGTAGATATGTATGCATGTAAGTACGCTTGTATATGTGTAAGTATATCGAAATAACCAGGTATTCAAAATGTGTATTTAGAGAGTGTACAGGGTACTCTATACGTAGTGTACATAGCACTATATTGCTACATATGAATTTAGAGATATATGTAATCCAAGTAGTATATACGTACGCACGTATAGGTTTGTGTATAGATGCATATGCATATGTATAAATTTACTAAGAGTTAGTGTCAGCCCCATGCATCTTAGATTTCGAAGGCTCATTTATCGAGCTTATCACGCCAGACATCTTGACAAGGTAGGCTACTTCCACGAGCCAACGAAACTTTAAATTGCCGGGAATCGAGTCAAGTATACATTCAATAATACATGCAACTCCTACTTCCTGTCCGTTATGCACTCATCCATATATATATATATATATATATATATATATATATATATACATCGGAAATCAGAAACGTAAAGGCTTTTTATGGAGAGTAACGATAGATATATGCAATTAGATGAACTGAGGTAGGAATAAAAGTAATAAAAGCCATTATTAAATTTCACCTGTGCTTCAGAAAATCTAATCTATGCCATTACATGCTTAGGGTGTGGTAATAATTATATTGGCCAATCTCTCCATCGAAGAACCACTCTCCACAAAGAACAAATCCGCCACCCTCAATACAGACAGATACAGGTCGGTGAACACATAGAAAGGTGTGCTAGGAATCTTAATCCTAATTTCCTAATCTTCCCCTTCTATCAATGTTCATAGAACACCTCAGTACAACAAAGAAAGTATAAAGAGGCAACTTTCATCAATAAATATCTTCCAAAACTCAATATGAACACGTAACATAATACAGAATATTATTAACCTTTCAATTAATACCACTAACCCCCTTACATCCCATACACCATTCACATTACAGATCTATATCTACCCTAATTGCACCAAATCCAGAACTGCTTACCTCCCTTACACATAATCTTTTTACCCAGGGACTTGTAGATCTGACACCGTTCAGTACTCGGTGTGCATTCAAAGCAATGATTAGTAATTTTACGAAACCCGCATGCTTTTGAATCTCTTTAACAATTCACAATGATGACTTTTATTACTTTTATCCCTACCTCAGTTCATCTAATTGTATATATCTATCGTTACTTTTCATAAAAAGCCTTTACTTTTTTTGATTTCCACTGAGCATTTTCGCTTATTTTTCTTCTTACTTTCCCCTTACATTTCCACGTGTAGTTTCTATTTTCCTTTTCTAACATATTTCTATTATATATATATATATATATATATTATATATATATATATATCATAAACATTAAAGACTGGAGTTTGCTATATTATTTTTATTTCCTATTTTATTCTACTTTCAATAATTAGATACTGTCTATACTTGAGTCTTGTTTATAAACTTGTCGCATGGTTACTCATAATGAAATTTCAACTTTCAAATCGCCTCTGCCCGCAGAAATTTTGTCGAAGGCAACATCCTGGATTATACAATACCAACTGATCTGCTATACGCATGAATGCATTGCAGATTCTCCCGTCGAAGACGACGAAAAATCGTTCACTTTTTGCCGAACGACGTGCATAAATGATTTGTTTATAGTGATCAAATATCCGTTCTGTACATTAGCTCACCCTCTCCATCAAATCGACATTGTCTGAATAGGTGCACTGTGTGCCACGTGCCAGATGTCGAAGTGATCACAGAGCAACTGGAGATGAAGCGTTTTGCTCAAGAACCCAACACACCACCTCGTGATCGTGAATCCAACATCCTGACCACTGGGCCATGCGCCCAGTGGTCAGCATACATACACATACACACACACACACACACACACACTGGCACACATATATAGAGTTGGGTACATATAGTTGAAATAAACACCGAAATCCATTAGTGGTATTTTTAACTTTCTAAGAACACCATTTATTATACTCATTTCAATAATTTTTCACGTACCAAATTCATACCATTAAAAATATCGAATTATGTCTTATTAGAATTACTGCATTTATTTATCAAGTTACTACACTGTGGAAATACTTACTGAAGTAATAATTAAATGATCGATTAAATAAGGATAAGATAAAAGCGCTTAGGACACTGGCCAATGTGGGACCTCGAAAATATATATCCCAAAACAGGTAAATTAAAGGAAATTAACACATAATGAATGAAATAAAATAACTACTATAGCTTGTTTTGGTGATTTGTCTATTATATTCTGCAGTTTTTCATAGAATTGATCAACCATTTCCTCGTTCCTCGACAGAAGCTGGTGTATAAACTTGTATAATGGATATTGGATGGAGCTTTGCATATAGTCCGATGCTAATGATCCTATTACCAAATGGGTTGCATCCCGTAAAATACTTGTTCCTGTACTTGTGCACTATGATTGCAAATCCCTTTTGCCCTCGTGCTTTTTGTCCTACATAGTAGATAGCATGTATATCTGCAAGAAACAGGAATGTTCACTGTCTGACCATCACCAGACTCATTATGCAACTTTACATTCAGTAAGAGTACTGCTCCTGAGCAAATAATGAAAACAGGGCAACGTTCAAAATTGGAAAAGTTCGTTGTGGCTATATTATTTCCCCATGCTCGTTCAACATCTACACAGAATTGATAACACAAGAATCAATACAGGAAGAAAATGGCATAAAATACACGGCTTGCATTGTTTCAATGTAACGTAGGCAGAAAATACTGCTCTAAACACCATGACTGAAGCCGGATTACAAGAAATGATAGAGTCCAGAAGGTAACAAATGCGCATGATTTTTATCTGAACCAGAAAACGAAAATCATGGTAATAGAGAATGAGAAAGTAAATGTTTACATCAGACTATGAGGGTCTCGAGGATGTTGAATTGTATAAGTGTCTTGGAGATCAAACCTCTTATGAAACAATACATAAGAAAGAAATTATGACACGGCTATCTATGGCAAGAACATCTATGGAAAAGATTAATAACACCTGGACAAGAAAAAGTGCCCCAACTACGTTAAAAACAAAGTTAGTACGAGAACTATTTGACTTATACGCATTTATGCTTTGAAACATTGACATTGAGTGAATTTAGGAACATGAAGAGAGCACAATGCATTCGAAATATAGGTGTATGATCGAAAGTTATGAGTCTCTTAGAAGCGTCATCGGACAAAGGAATGTATGATCCAACAAATACGTGAAAGACGACAACTTCTGAGCATTGAAAAAGAGAAAAAGCTCATCTTTTATGACCATATTCGAAGAATCAGAAGTCTGAAAAACATTATCATAGAAGGAAGATTATAGGCAGGGGAAGAGCGCAATGGATGGACATTATCAAGAGCCGGTTAGAAAAGAGTGGCAAGGTAATCGGAGAAGTCGCGTTTAATCGGGAAAATTTCTGTTGTAGTGTCATCAATGCGCTGCATACGTATGATACATGACAACGACAGCAACACTTCAGGCATATAATTACTGATATTAAAACATTATTACAGTTAGGAGAAAAAATTATAATGTCACTATAATTGTGAGTGTATTAAGTAATATAATAACATAATATAATGATATACAAACAATGATAGCAACCCATTATTTTATTACGAGGAAGTCAAACAAAAATAATAAGAGATATTATAATCAATGTAGTAATATTAGGAACACTAGTACTTAAAAAATTGAACTTTATTAATTAAAAATATAAAAATATGAAGCAACACACCACACACACACACACACATTATAGGAATGGTAAGTAAATACTGATCAACATAAAATAGATTTCGTAGTGACATAAACTATATGATAGGATTTTAAGATGAATTAAAATTGTGTGTTCTAGAATTTAGATCGGGGACATGCCCGATTCGTTACAAAACATTATCGAAAGATTCAAACGGCCAGAAGGGAGAATGAAAGGGCAGAGGTCAAGAATATATAAGTTATAGAAGCTCGTAAAACTGCTCAAATACACATTATGCGTAGATGCTTTACATAGAGCAGTACATGATAATATGATCTATTATTCGTTAAACAAATAGTTGCTAACCCCATGTGAGGTGTTATAGAATAAAGAGTTCGCCCAAAGGCTAAAATTAATAACTATTTTGTTTTGCTAATTAAGTAACTTGCATATTTGATACCTTTGACCTGTTCTTTGAAATCTAAATTTAACCACTTTGAATCTAAGCTAAAATATATTCGTATTAATGGGTAGAAAATATGAGTTTCAAATTTTAAAGGAGTAATTTTTGCATAAATAAGCGCATCTTCATAAAGCTTGTAGCCGAATCTATATAATATGTAAAAGCTCAATGGGCTACGATTCTATATTGTTACTCATAATAGTTAGTAGTAAGTTCTTGTGTTTATGCGTTGATGGGTATGTAGGTATGTGAAAAGTCTGTGCATGCGTCTTTGTGGGTATGAATGAAATACATGTCTATATGTATGGACGTGTGTTAGTAAGTATGCAGGTATATATGTATATTTCTAAATACCGTTGCGTGTTTTTGTTTTTTATATGTCAATAAATATATGGTCATATGTGTTTGTGAATGTATGAAGAAATCAACGTGTATATACGAGTATGTCTATATATTGGAGTAAAAGTTTCGGTTACATTTTATTCTGAACACGCATCGTCCTAGGGGATTTCTCCATTACAAATTGCACCGAAGAACGACGCAATGTTACTAATTATATCAACGCCATATGATAAGAGATTCGTACACGAATAGAATCGATGCATTATATAAATACGCAGATGTACTGGTTTTTGTTCGGCTTAACTAAATCCAAAGCTATCTTTCATGGAAAGGATACTGACTTGCGAAATAAATAGCTTTCTATAAAACATCGTGGTAAATTTCAAGAGCCTAAAACAAGAAACGAGGTCAGATTCACGCACAACTGTGAAATTGATAGTAACACAGCATTCGTAGATGGAACAGCCCGTGTATGTACATCAAAAGAAAAGACATATATATATACATTGTAAATGTTATATGTACAGTATTAATACATATTTTAAGTTATCACGCTAGGCAAAATATGATATCCTATCAGGTTGCACAAAAACAAAGTAGGCCAATTTTTGATTGAGTGTTAAAAATTCTTGCGGTGAATAAACATTTTGTGTAACATTAATTTTAATAATGTTGTTAGAGATAATAATGCTTCCCATTTGCGCACAAAAGTACACAACACTTTCACTCTGTCGCGGATATATAGATGAAATATATTTGTGTATGTTAGCTGTGTGAATGTGTCGCTAGCGTGGCAAACTTAATAATTCGATAAGTAATATATTTTCGAATATTTCATGTAACATGGTAAGAATAGTACACTTTGTTGATGATATGCAGTTTATTCACAGTATTTTTCAATGTTATTGATTTAAACGTAAATGCGAAGTTCATCATAGACACAACCAAATTTCACGACTTTTTGGCGGTCTCCTCTATTCTACTAGCACATTACTACAGCCATCTCGTTGTACACAAGCATAATACAACCTGCAATTCCAGTGTAACCGTAGGCTTAGTGCAACAGTCTTAATTCAATAAATTCCTGCATTAAAAGTCCGTATTCATATTGCTATGAGGTATGGACGTAGCATGCCGATGCAATTCTCTGAGGAATATTAATTCAATAAATTGTAAAGACGGACAAAATACCACTAAGCATTTTGCCCGGTGTGCTAACAGTTCCGCCAGCTCACCATCTTATATGACACACTGATATCGGTTTCAAATTTTGGCACAAAGCCAGCAATTTCGGGAAAGGGGCTAAGTTGATAACATCGAACCCAGTGCGGAACTGGTAGTTATTTTATCGCCCCCGAAAGGGTGAACGGTAAAGTGTACCTCGGCGAAATTTTAACTCAACTTAAAGACAGACGAAAATCTCCTATGCCTATATACATATACACACACTGATATATATATATATAATATATATATATATATATATATATATATATATATATATATGTGTGTGTGTGTGTGTGTGTGTGTGTACATATGTGTGTATGTATGTATATATTTATATATATATATGTGTATGTATATATATATATATATTTCAACTTGAACCTTTAAAACTTACACATTTTTTCTCTCCGTTTTCGTTCGTCCTCTCTCCTTTTTTGCCTCTCGAAGAGCGTAGGCTAGAAACGTCAAAGACGCTTCCATTCTTCCTGAGCGTGAAGTTAATACACCAGCTTGTTTTTCCCTGACCTGTCTTTGTCTTTCGTTTCATATACACGTGTGTGTATATATATATGCATATCTAGGTATGTAGGTATAAACATATACATATCCACATACACACATATATGCGTACATACACATGTTTCTCTACATGTAAACATATTGCAAATACAAACATTCTTCCGAAGAAATAAAAGCCAATACGTCAAAGGAGCAGGAAGATAATAATGTACCGATGATAACCAAGATATGTCCGAGGCAAAAAAGACAGCGATTCGTATTATATTCTCACAAAATAACAGATAAAATGTGTTTTGAAATTACATTTCCAAAACATATTCAGACACTGGCTAAAGCATAATAGGATTTAAAGAAAAATAGAAATTTGTATCAGTCATGGTTTGCTATAAGAAGTTGAAAAAAAGGAAGCAGTAATATCACCAGATGAAGTTGTGTATGCATAAAATGGATGTCCGAATCTACAGGAGAACTATATTTTTCTGTTGTTGTTGATGTGACTGTTGATAGTGATGTCACTATGTCCTTGTTATTGCTTAAATTAGGGCGTTCCAGTGTAAGCAGTGCTCTAATCAAACAAACGTTATGTCATAAACATATCTCACTCATAAACATAATTCACTTACACGGACACATGTTCATATAAAACACACGCATATATAAGAAGCTACGTAAACAGACATCAGGCAGACATGTACACACATACATGGTTGTGTATATATATATATATATATATATATATATATTATATATATATATATTACAATAGTTCCGGTATGTAGATTATAGGTGTACCTTGATTTAAGGATGAATATTTAAATCATTTTGTTTTAGTGTCTAGGTGAGCATGTACGAGGATTGACTGAAAAGTTCGTGAGCTGATTATGGAGTCCTCATGCTCGAGTTGTGGAATTTTGCATGCGTTAAATTCACCTTCTCGTATTAATAACTCCATTATTCCTCTCTAGATATTCCGACACCTGACTCTCCAAAGAAGGCTTCAAATATTACTAGTAGCAACTTCTCTTGGAAATGGACAAAATTTGGCATCGTGGTGTTATCAATTACCTACCGAAAAAGTTGAAAAAGCATTTAGCTCACAAAACATAAACTGATATGTTTGCTAAATTAGATGACTCTACCGCTTTAACAATAGTACAAAGTGGGCAGCTGAATGCAAGAGCGGAAATAAATCTTGAAGATGACCGAAGGTATGGCCATCCTGCAACGCCACAACAAAGGAAAATGTTCGCCACAGGCAACTGAATATAAATCAAATAGCCAATACTATTAGCATATCTCGTCAGAGAGATAAGAATAGTAAATGAATTTGCCAATCTCTCCTCGGTGGGCGCCATGACTTCTGGTACCTGATCAAGAGTGCTTCAGTATAGCTATATCATAGGAAAATGTGATATTGTTTGAGGTAGATAGTGCTGATTTTCTGATTTTCTTAAACGTTTTCTAACCCAGGATGACTGCTGGTTTCATCACTTTGAGCTAGATAGAATACATTTTTTTTATTAGTGGCAATGCCTTCCTTCACCTGCTCTAAAGAAAAGCCCAGATAGTTTCATTTGAAGAGAAGGTGATGGCCTGAGTCCTTTGGGATGCAAGGTGTATTATGTTTATCTTCAAAAGGGTCAACTTCATCAATAGGTAGTACGATGCTAAATTGCTAAAGCAGGTAGGAAATGCTATCATAACTAAGCCCTCATGAAAACCAACGAAAGTGGTCTTGTTTCATCAGGACAATGCACCAACACACAAGACTTTGGTTTGAATGCCTGATGTGCGTGACTGTGACTTTGAACTAGTTGATCACCCTCCCTGTTCTCCTGATGTTGATTCATCTGACTATCATTTGTTCCCCAACATGCAAAGAAACAAAAGCAAAAACACTTGGCTGGGAATTAGTAACGTTGTGATGATGACTAAATATTTGCTCTTCATTACTGTTTTTACTAATAGGATGAACGCTTCGTCACCAATTGGATTCAAGCACTGCAACACTGATTGATGAAGTGTGTGGATTGCAAAGGTGACTATGATGAAAAATAAAACTCATTTAGTCACATTCCATTAGAGTATCTTGGTCAGCGCCTATAAACTTTTAATCCAAGCCAACACATCTATGTATACATACCTACTGCTCTCTCTACCCTTCTCTAATCATCGGGCAAACGGGACACCTTTTGGCTGACCGGTTCGTGGAATAGCTCCGAGATATCCGACTCGGCAATGACAACCCGGCCTCACGTGATTTCCGCTCCACCGGTCACTGTTTGCAACACCTGTCTGTGTTCGGATTGTTCTTGCACAGGGGCCATCCGGACTCCCGTCTTCGCCGTGAACAGGGATTAATATTCTCTCTTCGCTCTTTTGCGCCACATGGGCTCAACTCTCCTACCCTCTTCATCTAACCCTCCTCAAATCTCCTGTCTTCCTCTCACACCTATTTCTTCCCACCAACCTCTCCTCTCTTGTTCCCGACTTCTACTTCTCTTCACTCCAATCACCTTCTCCCTTCCCCACTCCCTTCATCGTCACGCCCCCTTCGTAACCCCGGCCCTACACAATCCAACCCCACCTTCCCTATCCATCCCATTCCACCTCGTCCATCCCTTAAACCTACTCCCACCTACCCCACGTCTACCCCCACACTCAGCCTAACCCGCGCGTGGAATAGATAAAACAGGTATATATATAGTATTTTAACGTGTATAAAGAACCCATTTTCGTCGAAATTTAAATTAAAAATATGTGTTTCTTATACAAAGATAGTCTTATAATCCCTTACAAAACCTTTTTTTTCCAAACTTTAAGCCCCCCCAAATTAGAGGTTTCCTTATACACGTTAAAGTACGGTATATATATATATATATATATATATATACAACACATGCATTAATTTACACAAAAACTCTTATTCTAACACTCTCAAACACATATTAAAATGTCATTAATTTTGGATTATTAATTTTTTTAGCTATAAACGGAGTGGAAAGTATTTCATTCAGAAAAGGCTTTAAATCACGCATTGTTGAATATTCTGGAATAATTAAGTGCGTCATTTAAGAATTCTAGCCTGTTTGTACATCTTTCAATCGTTTTAGTACACATTATATAATTCAAAATTGCTTAAAGTTTAGAGTTTGATAGATATATACATCCACTCATGCATGCACGGCGCCACATTTGGTGTGATAATTTCTTTTCCTATTCACTATTATAATTTTCTGCAAAATCTGCTTTACGTTTTTTACCTGTCCATACTGTAAGACAAATAACAATATAATATCTCGACAATGAAATGTCAACAGTATGAAGTATATTAGAATACACACGCACTCACAAATATGTATATATCGATATATAATTGCATACATATACCTTTATGTATATATATATATAAAGTTGAAATGTATAGAAAGACAAAAGACGAACGAAGACAGCTGTATGAAGAACAAGCAAGTGCATCAGTTTGACGCTCGGGAAAAATGATACGCGTTCAAAAATTTCAGAAGTATCCGACCTTGTTTTTTCCCGCCAAAAGTAATACTGCATGGGCAAAGTTCTTCGAGTGGGAGCTGATGTCAACTTATCTGCGAGTGAGTGAACATTTTCGCGCCGGTCGATAGTGGCACTTCTCATCGAACTTTTGATTTCACGGGAGATGCCCTAACACATCAAGTAGAGACCATGAACACATATCTCATCATAAGCGATAACAGTCTTCATGAAGTCTGGGTCGTGGTTTGCACGGTGCAGCATGTCCTTGGGGGCAAATTTCACCGACACAGTGCCTGCACAAATCCTCCGTTAAAATAGAATGTACTGATCCTGTGCTTATTAACACTTCGTAAGTAATTTTCTGGATTGTTTCATGAAGGTATTTCATGACAATTTGCCGAAACCTCTCACCCGTTTCCTCGTTTCGGCTTGTGAATGGCCTCCATGAGCGTGCCTTGCTCTCCAATATAGTGCGGCCAAGTTAGAAGCGGTAGCACTACTCCTTGATCTGAATTTTGAACATGGCCTCATCGTCAAAGACCTGCTGAATTTTCTTGATGTTCGAGTATCACCACTCTGTAGGTAGAACTTGATGCAATGTCTCAGACCGATGCGTTCGGTCATCTTTCGAAAATTCCGAAAAAGACAAAAATCCGAGTGGCGTGCACTACACATCTGCACTCCGGGAATAACAACTGAGAACTGAGGCGGCCTACCGGCGTCAAAATTTTCATGCATTAGCAGAAAGGCTGGCGATATCTTTTACCCAAAGAAATTTAACTAGGTGACACTAGTTTTGGTTGGGAAAGAAATAAAGTCGGATAATCCTTTGAACGCACCTCGTATACACATGTGTGTCTCTGTGTGCGATTGTGCATAAGTATTAATATGTGTATGTGCCTCAAAAAATGTTCAGACGTAAATGTATAAGATGGAGAGTGTATACGTCTGTATGTGCGTGGATGTATATTTGGAAGGGCTGATTTTTATGCATACACTGAGTGAATGAACATATTTTGTGAATATGGGTGCAGGCAAATAAATCTATTTCTGTGTGATAAACCTTTATAACTAACTAGCAACTGTGACGATACATGGACAATTAAAATTAAGTTGTACGCGTGGATTGGCAGACATGTTGGTATTCCTACTGGGCTAATTGGGTGACCACAATTCTTTTCAAGAAAAACATTTACAGACGAAAGAGAAAACGAATGCATCTAGTCTGTACGCTGACATCTCAGAGTGTTAATCTATCTTCATAGAAAGTGAAACATACAATAAAATAGATTAAAAAATAGAAATTTAGGTTTGTTGAATTTACACTTAAACTTCCGATGTTTTATTTCTATTGGCTAATTTTGTTCTATTTGGTTTTTAATTCCGATGTTTAAAAATGTTTAATGCCATTACACTATTTGGTATTTTACTGACATGTATATTTGAATCTATTTGTTACTCAGTATAGAAGAAATGCTAAAAAGAGTGTATGGTAAACAATGGGAAATAGGACGTGATCCAGCAGTGCTCTCAAAAGCTCATGAGGTGCGGATACACTGTAGCTGCAGAGTCATATTTATTAATATAGTATTTATGCGATAGTATATTACATGGAAAACTCAGCAACTAACACTTCCTACCAACGCACAGAAATAATATTCTGATTAGTGATTAACGCCTGTTCATTTCAGCTTCTTGTTTTGTAAATCACACACACACACACACACAATATCATATATATATACAATATCTTTGTTATTAAAACACAAAATTTGGTATCATCTATTTCTCGTGAAGTATCTTTCTAGCAAGTGTCGAATAATGAGATACATTTCCCACTGTGGTTAGCCAGCAGTAACTGTACATATAATTCTATTTTATCTCCAGTAAGCGAATGATTATGATTTCTTAGTTCAATTTTTTTCATCAGATTGTGTAACAGTTTTTTTTTAGGTGTACTGTTTCCTTGTTTTTATTTTCTGTTATAATGGCAACGTACATAACATTTCATCTTGAGAAAATTTATTTTCTCACAATTTACAGAGATAATGTTCGAGTTTTATATGACTTGCTGCTTTATCATATTTGTGAAATATGTTCTGAATTTATTTGTATATATTAGCAATTATACACTATAGTGTTTTGAATCATTTGCTTTTTCGTTTCGACAATTGAAGAAAATACATTAGTTTTATATTACCCGTTAATCACTTTGTTAAATTGTGCAAGGCAGAGAAAACTTACATATAATGTTTATTTGTATGCATATTTATAAAATATAACATACGACGTAAGAATGTATTATCTTGGTATTTCAAAAATATATGCGCATTTTGCTTTATAAGAGTTAGGAATTAAGTGTTGTTGTATAGAAATTTATCTTCTATATATTGGACGCCATTGGGATGAAATAAAAATCACTTTCTGCATATCCACTGCAAAAATACAGGACCACACAGATGAACATGTACGTTTCTTAGTATTCATTGTAAAAAATGGAAAATGCGAAATAAACTAACATAAGGAGAGCCAAAATGATAATGATGTGTTAAAGGTAAGGATTGCCAAGTATATTTCGTTGTGAACCACGAGAAATATTACCGGTAACCCCCCCCCCCCACCAATAAAAATGTCCTTGAAAATATATGAGATTCCTAAAGGCAAAAAAATGTGTTTTGTACCATAAGATTCTACTAAAATTCGCTGTCACTAAATAATTAAAATATGCATCTTGGATGTCAGGTGTTGTTGCAAATCCATCAAGCTACAATTGTTTGTGTTTGATTAGACTTTTGTTTTCTAGTTATTTTATCTCTTTGCTTATTTGAATATACGTCTATATACCCATGTCATTTTTGCATCTGTACGTGCGTCTTAGAAGCTTTTGTTTATTTGTGTTATTCCGCACGTCTTTCCCTGTATTTGTTATGTATATGTCTAGACTATATTTTGCAACGAAATGCAGATGACGAAAACGTTATATCTCCATAGTCACTTATTTACAAATAGTGACACCTTTTTTTACACTTATAAGAAAGATAATGAGATACGATGAATATACCCTGTGGTCATGGAAAAGAATGTAGAAAGAAACAAACTGGTAAATAAATATAATTTTAAAGATTGGGGAAATACAGAATGGATCCGTATATATGTGGACTCAATCAGTAAGAAAGTAAGGTAAAATAATATATATATGATAATAATGATATCAACAATGATACAATAATAAAATCTATAAGTAAAATTTGGAAGAAGATTTAGCAAATTTATAAGATTAGAGATATTAATAAAGAAACGAATTCGTATATATATTCATATGCATAGATATCTATTTGCAACTATATAACGATATTGCTGTCTCTATTGACTTCTAAGAATTTAATTCACAAAGCAACAATCGGTGAAACGTTAGACTATAAAGCACTGCATCATAATACCTCTGAGACGGAGCGATCCTCGTGTTTGCATCGCCAAATCTTTAATTACATGGTCATACCAGTACAAACGGTAAATTCTTCATATTATTCGTTTCAATTGTCAAATAATCACATAATTGCAATCTATCTAGGATTTAACTGAGTATTTTATTTATGTATTTAGTAAAAACAAAACATTTTTTGATTGATAGCAATATTTATAATAACAGCGGAGTATATTGATATGAGAGGGCCCAGTATAAAGAAAAGGACATAACCATAGACAAAAGAAAAAATCAAAACAAAACAAAACATTACAGAAATAAAACAAATCGGGAAAAGGTATAAGTGTAGGTTATAGCTTTGTTTAATGCAAAATATGATACAACTATAAACTTAAATAAGCATTTGGTGATGACGTTAATTTAAAGCGAAGGTAAAGATGAGATACAAATCAAAATATCTGTAACTCAAGCGTTAGAATAAAAGAAAATACGTTAAAATATTAAGTATAACTACTAATGCACATGTTATTCCTTATACTCTTTACTCTTTTTACTCTTTTGCTTGTTTCAGTCATTTGACTACGGCCATGCTGGAGCACCGCCTTTAGTCGAGCAACTCGACCCCGAGACTTATTCTTTGTAAGTCCAGTACTTATTCTATCGGTCTCTTTTGCCGAACCGCTAAGTGACGGGGACGTAAACACACTAGCATCGGTTGTCAAGCAATGCTAAGGGGACAAACACAGACACA
>NC_042997.1:64071689-64149189 GCF_006345805.1 Octopus sinensis
ATATATATATATACAGGTAGGATAGTTAGTGGGCTGTAATGCAGATAGATGTATCTATGTGTGTGTGTATGTGCATATGTATATGCACATGTATGTAGGCATATGTATATGAAAGTAAACAGATAGACATAGAGGCGGATATGTACATAGATTATATGAAGAGACAAGCACACATACACACATATATACAAATGAAGACTGAAACACATGACTTTATACACACACACACAGATATAAAAACTCGTAAACACGAACACGTAAACACACAAACACAGGAACCTGCAGAATATATACATACAAACGTACACGCATACATACATTTATATACATACGCAAAAACACATAAATACATGCGTACACACACTTGCATGCATACACATGGTAATTTTAGAAACATAAGTAAATGAGTGGAAATTTTACCGGTGAGTGTGTTAAATGAAAACGCAGCAAAAGAGAATGACTCTCCTCAGACACAATAATATATATATATATATGTAGTAATAAAGGGTAAAATTAATTAATTAATTAATAATTAATAATTTTACCAAATAGTTCGGTATGTTAAACGAACCGTTATCGGTAAACTTAAACAAACATTTTATAATTATAAGTATAATTATAATTAGGGTTCAGCAAAAATTTGCTTCATAACATACCGAAATTTAGAAATAGCAGTTAAAACTAACTATTTCACTACCATAAGAAAATTTCCCAGACAGCTGTCTAGGAGATTTTCTTATGGTAGTGAAATAGTTACATTTAACAGCTATTTCTAAATTTCGGTATGCGGTGAAGCAAACTTTTGCTGAACCCTAATTATAATTATACTCTTAATTATAAAATTTATATATATATATATATATATATATATATATATATATACGACGGGCTTCATTCAATTTCTGTTGGCCAAATTCACTTATAAGGATTGGGTCCGTCCAAGGCTCTAGTAAAACACGATTTCCTGAAGTCTCACGCAGTGTAACTAATCCCAGATACATGTCATTTCGAGGAAATGACAGCGTCGCCTGCACACAAACACAATAATAACATATCTAATATATGTTCATATTGGTGTCAATTTGCTGTATTTTTACTCATTGACTTTCATCGGTTTCATATATTACATGCTAAATTATGATTGGTATTAACTCAATTGAATACACCAATTAGCATCAACGTAAATCATTTGCAATAAAAGACAACAAGAAAACAACAATAGGTCATAAATTAGCAATAACAATTCTAATAAGAAAGTGAGTGAGCAAGCTATCCACGACATCGAATGAGCCTCTATATAGTTATTTCTGTTGGAAATTGCGGTGTAATTTGCTTCATTTTATATCCTACACCGTTTTATTAGACTAGAGGCATATTGGGTTATTTAGCCTTGGATCAATTATGTCGAAAATGAAAGAAAAAAAGGCTAGACAATCTCTTTTCCTTTGCAACATCATTAACGTTGTATTTTCTCAAAGTGAGTTGATCTGGAACCGTTTGTGTTGGAAGCAGTGGATCTCCACCATGTGACGTAGGGAAATGAGTAGTCGTTCGATCAACTAAATTAACAGCACATAGATTAATATGAAACTGGTTGTGTATTTCTCAGATGCTTGCACCTATGGTATCTTTCTCAAAATAAGTGAGAAACTGTTTGCTAACTCTTTCGTATAATTATACATAGAATCTACTTGATAGACGTTTATATAGTTTCCCAATAATTTCCTAAATACATCCTTCAAACATGCGAATCGTTGGAATCGAACTCGGGACTCGTGTTTGCGAAGCAAACCTCTTAACCATCCGACCATACGGTGTCTACATATCTGGAAGTAAACAACAATAAAACAAGAACGCTAACAGCTATTTCTAATTTAGAAACTCGGCAGAATACTTTGTAGGGCAAATTTGACCGCAGCGTGTTTCGAACTCAAAACTAGTGAAAGCGTTAGAAAAAAATACTACAAGATATTTTTCACGACATTCGTACATTTTTTACAACACAGAAAATGTTATTGGTTTCACTAAGGTTTCCGAAATTGTCGCAATTAAAATTTATTGATCTCCGTACAAACGTATGATGTATTCATGTTCATTTTAGAACGGAATGCTGAAATATAATCTTCTCATTGTTTAAATCCATGCAGCATCTAAGACAACACAAACATTTAATACCAAACTAACAATATTAGTGACTAATACAAACAGTGACACATAACTGTAAAAAAGCTTACCAATAAGTGGCAAAACGTCTGACGTGGGCGGCATATTTTCGGCCACAAGCATCATAAATACTGTCATGGACAGCAGTGTAGTAATACCCATGGTAACTTTCTCGCCAGAATCCGATGGTATATAGAAACCAAGGAGTGCCACTAACGTAATGAGAATACAGGGAAGAATCATGTTGAAGACGTAAAACAAAGGTCTACGACGTATTTGAATATAGTAAGTGATATCCGGATAAGGTTCAATGCAGCAAGAGTAGTAGACTAAATTCCATTCAACGTGAAGCTTAATGAGGACCCACTCGCTGTTACGGATGTAGTTGGAGATATCTCCTTCTTCAGAGTTCATGCGCAGCTGCAGCTGGAAACCGTCGTAAGTCCACGAAGCAAACTGCATCGAGCAATTTTGCTCATCAAAAGGAAAGTAACGAACGTCTATTCTGCACGAACTTTTGAATATCACCATTGACAACCACGTGACGTTGCCTTCACTTGTAACGATAACATTTGAACTTAATGAAGAAAAATAAGAAGTCACGTCGGCACTGCAAAATAGGAAGAGAAAAATTAATGATACATCAATGTTAGATAAACAAAATTATGCGACAATGTCGTTCATTTGATCAAAATGCACTTCGTCGAAAAGTTTACCATAAAAAACAACTGATCGCAGTTGTTCGAATCAACTTCTAATTCGATTATAGGAAATGGCAAGATATTTATTAAAAAAATATTGATTTCAAATTTTGCATAAGTCCAGCAATTTCGGGGCAGTGAATAAGTCGATTACATTGACCCCAGTGTTCCACTGGTATTTAATTTATCGACCCCGAAAGGATGAAAAGTAAAGTCGACGTTGGCGGAATTGGAGCTCAGAACGAAAAATATGTATAAAATGTCCCCAATCCTTTTGTCTGGTGGGTTAACAAATCTGCCAGCTCACCGCCTTATTTACAGGAAATATTAAGTATAAAAGTAAGGTTATATAGTTTCATACTCTTAAAATATTTTTATTGCAAATTATCGTAGAGTTTATATGCATGTTACTTACCTTCCTAGTGTTTAGAAACCAGTGTGTTTTGACTTAGAACATAAATATTATAGATATACAAGTGAATATATTCACCATAACGAAGGATTTCATATGATGTAAATTGTTCATTTAAATAAAACAAGTTAATAAAGAGGGATAGCACAAATATTTTACTTTTAGCTTGTATTCCGTAATTCGATTACTTTCCAATAATTCACTTCACTGTTTATTTTGGAAAATTTTCGTCGACGAATTGTATTTTTTCAAGTAATAGTTTTCAAGCAAGAATTTTGAAAATCTGACACAAAACCATTTATTTATATGCAGGAGTGTTTAACTACCTATTTTTCCGACTGGAATGCAAATCAGAATAGAATGGCATATAAATATTTCTTGTGCAGGAAATGTAATGCAACAGGTATATGAATTTGTGTACTACAGTCATATAACTTGACACTATTGAACTAGGATACATGTATGTTTATATGTGTGTGTATTTATACATATATCTGCGTATATTTTATATATATATATATATATATATATATATATATATACAGATTTACACACATATAAATACAAAGATTCACACACAAATACACATACACGCACAATAGTACACAAATTCGTTTAGATTTTCCAGTGATTGGCATCACAAATATATATTTAAACCCTAATCTTGTTACACTACGATGCCTGTACATCAAATATTACGTAAGATGCTATTCTGTTATACGTTTGCATTCCAGCTGAATTGTAAGAATACTCGAAATATATCTGGTTAAGTTTGTCCATGCAGTTAATATAAAGAATAGCGCAACATATTACTCAGTCCATTCACTCAAAGCCGCTTGCACAGACTTAGAACACTTTTCAACACGTTCCTCCGAAGAAGAGCTCATCGCCAGCCAAATACTTTTGGGGTTCAATGGATAAAGACATGCTAACAAGTAATACCTATACCATCTTGAACAGAAAAATGATATTTAAGAGTAAATTTAACTCTGATTTACAACGAAAATGTATGCCAATCCTAACATATCTTCAATTTTAAAAAATGGTAAGAGTAGCCTATCTAATTCTGATGTTGGAAATTTTACGGTTATTTTGAAAAACTATGCTGTAACTCAAAAACGATATGCATATTTCGTGAAGCCGCTTCCTTTCTAAAAGTTTACATTTAATTAGTTTATTCCTGTTCCATATATCTATGTTATCATAACCATTATTGGAATTTAATTCTAGAATCGTAGTTATTGTGGTTATTTCTTATTAACAGAGAAAAGAAAATAGTCATAATGTCCTGATACGTATTCGCATTTTCCTCTAAATTGGATCTTTTCGAACTATTACACTATACTTAGGATGCATTGTCCGTTTTGGAAACCACTGCGGATGTATGTGGAACAAAATCCTGGGTTTGGTTAAAAAAAAGGGTAATTAAAAATGAAACAAAAAGCCCAGTTATAGCAGATCAAGCTCAATCAATAAAAACAAACTACTTTAGAAAATGTATGTATGAATAGGTTTCAGATAAATGTAGAGACTATGGAATTTGGAATGAGACAGTGACACACATTGTTGAAGGATGTCCCAGTTTGGTGCAGGGAGAATATAAGAAATGGAGTCAGGATCAAGTTGTGAAAGTTCTACACTGGAAGCTGTGTCAGAAATGGGGATTTGAAGCTGGAGGTACATGGTATGATTATCAGGTGGAACGAGTGCTGGAGTCAGAGAAATGCAAAATTATATGGAGTTTTCCAATAAGAAGTTAGAAACAATAGACCAGACATAACAAAAGCAGAAAAGGAAAAGCGAAGTTGTTTACTAATTGCGCCATCATGTTCGTTTGATTCTAGGATTTTAAAGAAAGAGGATGAAAAACAAATGGTTGAAGGGGATTGGAATAGAATGTCCTATGGAGCTTCTACAGAAAGTTTGCGCGCCTTAGGGAGAGGAAAGTTCATCAGAACATGTGCTGCTCCACTGACAGCTGGAGATTTTGCCCAATATTTCTTTTGGACATTCATAGTATATAACCTTTCACACTAAGTCATTTTCTATATAGACATTAATTTAAATATCAACATATATATTTAATGTACATTTCGTAATATTTAAATTTCAAATTTATTAATTTGTATGTTCAACATTAATCAAAATATTCACATAAGCTTTTAATCAAATTTATCTTGTATAGATAGGAAATGTCTATTTCTGGTAAGCTACATAGAATATAACAACTACGTTTATATAAAGTAATATAAAAATTTGATCAGACGGCATACGTTCATACATTTCATACCTAATAGTATATGTACGTGTATTATTTATATTCATGATCTTTTTATATAGTACGTAATTAATATTCACTGTGTAGAATAATGCTATTGTGTATATAAGATGTATGCAAATATTGTTACTGGTGAATAAACAGCATAAACAAAAATGCAATGAAGTAGTATATTAATATTTTAAGTGTTATGATATCAGTGCACGTTGAAGATGATACTTCGATGCTGCACATTTAGATTTATACCAAAAGCAGTATTTACCCTAATGCATGCTAACTGATTTAGTGATCTGAGGAAGAAATGAATTTACACCCTTTTTACTGATCCACAAACTTATAGAATATAGATGAAATGTGTTTTCATGGTGATTCCTTTTTTAATAATACACCGAATAATCTATCTATCTATCTATCTATCTATCTATCTATCATCTATCTATCTATCTATCTATCTATCTATCTATCTATCTATCTATCTATCTATCTATCTGTCTGTCTGTCTGTCTGACTGTCTGACTCTCTCTCTCTCTCTCTCTCTCTCTCTCTCTCTCTATATATATAATATATATATATATATATATATATATATATATATCGGTTAATCTTTACTGGTAAAGAATCAGATTCATATGTACATCATTTTACCAGAAATATTACATGTTCCTGTTTATTTATTCAACATGAGGTTCGTTTACAGATTATGCACTCCTTTCTTGCAATACATCTAGTAACAGAAAAACAATTAATTGGTTTAATATTTTACTCTATGGTATTTTTTTCCTAAAAAGTTCTCTGCATCTATTTACTATTATATTATTGGCATACTGTTTGACGAGTATCGACATATCGGAATAAATATCACCTTGTCAACTGCTTACTATAGTTTGCTGATTAATATTTCTAACAGTCTAATCGCAATGTTTGCTACAGCATGGACGTTTCGTATCAACATTTATGTTCCCGGCAACGTTTTCAAAAGATTGTATTTTGCAGCTCTTGTAAAATCGGGACCTATTTGTTTTGCCAAGACGTGTAGTTTCAGGAATAAAATAATCCACTACATGGTCATGATAAAATTTGGATGTGATTCTTAGTATTCTTTGGAGAACTAACACTGCACGATTATGTTGCCAGTCTTTAGTGTAATTGTAAACACATACACACACGCACACACACACGCACACACATACATAACAACAACAACAAATAGTGAGGGATTATCATTCCGGAGAAAATCCTTCGTATGGTCTCAGTTGGAACACCGAATATCAATATTAGTTAGATAATCTTTTGGTCGGTTTCCAAGTTATGATTCATCACAATTCTATATTGTAATTCCGTGGCTGAACTCAAGATAAACTGGTTTTTACTGAGTGATATATAAGAAACAATTTTAAACAATGGTCATTACATATAATTCCTTTATTGTAGCAAATTTGGCTTACAGTTGTTTCCAGTAGTCATTAGAAGTACATTACTGATAGGTCTACTCAATTAGTCTCTTGAGAAAATTAATGCTAGTTTCGTCAGAGCCATATCTGGAAACAACAAACAGAGCATTTGAGGAATGGCTATTGTGTGGGAAGGTGGAGGAACATTTGATTTCTTTCGTAACAAGAAACTGTTTAGAGAAAATGAGATGAACAGCTACGGATAAATTGAGTGTATATATTTTGGTAGTTCATCGGGGCAAGAACTAGTATTCGTTGAAGATATAGAATGAAGACATATTTCGGTCTGAAAGTGGCTGAAGTACGGAGGAGACTAGAATTTGTAGTTTTTGAAAATCTTAATCGATAACTGTTCTTGTGAGACTGCAGTATATTATTGTATTTATTTGTGCGTGTATGCTTGTATATAAATGTGTGCACTTGTATCCACCTTCTTATATTTCTCTATATTAATTTAACTGAAGTAAACAATGAGCCAACAAAATCAATTGCGGGATGCCTAAAGATTCCTAGCGGTATTTTAGTTATGAAAACAACAAAATCGTTGCAAGTTTCAACTCAACACAAATTATGATTTAAAAATGTGATGTTACTGAAAAAAAAAATGTATCCCCAAGCAGATTTTTTCTTTTCTGTCTTTTCTGTAATACCAATATTACAAAATTGCCTGTGTCTATCTATCTATCTATCTATCTATCTATCTATCTATCTATCTATCTATCTATCTATCTATCTATCTATCTATCTATCTATCTATCTATCTATCTATCTATCCATCTGTATTTTCTATTTATTTATCTATCTATCTACCTATCCATCTATTATTTCTCTCTTTCTCTCACTCTCTCACACACATACACACAATTAGTTTACAATTTAACTGATTGAAAAATTACCTCTAGGAAGCTGAGATTGCACGTTCGCTAAAATATATAAAAATTGGTAAACAAATCTTTTATTTTGTTATTAGCATAATTAAATTTGATTCAAAAGATTAATTATTTCTACTTGCAGCTAAAGATACGTTGTGCTTTCATTTTTCTGTTATTATAACTATCCTATTATGCTGCAGGTCAAATTAATTTTCATTTAACGGATATACGTGTCCATTCTAACTTGAAGACGTCATACCGAAATTTTTAATCACAGGAAGATGATTGCCTTAGTTATGAGTGAGCAATTTATGTTCATTATGAGATTGGTCTGTTTGTCAACAAAAAATCCTAATACATAGAGTATATAGGAAGAAAGAATGTATATAAAGTTATGAATGGACATAATTAATACTATTTGCGCATAGTAATTATCGATTGTTATTTGTGAAAGGGCTTCAACGTTGAAGAAATATAAAATGTGAGGCTGTAATTTTGTAATTTTATAATGTTTGTGGTTACAAAATCTAATGAGTTGGAAGTTTTTAGCCTTCATCCCGACTCGATAGACTACCAATAATATACTCTGTCAAACCAATGCATTATGTGTGACTCATAAATTTGAAAACGTCACAAATATAGTAGTTCATTCTTCTTATTTTTTATATCGGTTGGTAAAGGGAAAAAGGGAAGTGTGTTTGATATTTAATCGTCATCTTGTGGGAGAAAAGGCTAAGAAACGACGACTTATATGCTTTCTATGAAGAAGAAACCCACAGAGTTACTAAGTCTTCTCAGGCGGTAGACGTCGTGAAATCTACTAAATGCACCGAATATATGACAGATTAAACTGATCACAAAAAAAAGATGGCACTGTTTCACATACTTTATATTCTAGCATATCACAGGTCATGGGTCGAACCCAAATTACGACCAGCATCAATTAACCATATCAAATTCCATTTTTTTCAGAAATCATAACGTTTGTTTCTGGATGTGAAATGAAATTATAACTATACGAAATTTTATTAAAAAGTTCAGCATATCTACAAGCGGACACACGTATAACCAACCTTTCATAGAAACTTCTTTGAGTAAATTAGTTATCTATTAAAACGTGTATATACGTAATAGGAGGTGTTGTACAAGAAGCTAGTTTCCGTGAAACAGGACTTGAACTTGTTTTCTCTTGTTGGTCGAGGAAATTTTGTGTCTTGTATAGTCATTAGTCTTGGTGCAGAATAGGTTTAATTACCTCACTTAAATTCATTGATTTGTAAATGAGAAGGAATTAGCTTAGTACAGAATTACTAATATAGCGGGATGTTGATACATGCTAGATGTTGGTTAATTCTGCTTTTATTAAACAATTTGCTGTATGCAGTGAAGAATTGTCTTTGATCAACAATGAAAATATCCGTTTGCATGCAAGGATCTCATTCATGCTTGCAAGAGAAATAAGCGAGTTGGATTATATTTTTCTATTATTCACTGGATTTCTTTTTGTTTTGCTTCAAAATCGTTTTTCTCAATACATCCATTTACTAAAGACCAGGGAACTAAACTATTCTCCTTCTGCTTAGAAATATATTGCGTAACAATGGTACTAATTATATTGATTGCTTAATTGATAATTGTATAAGGATGGTTAGAACGTATTTTGGAAGACAGTTGACCTTTTTCTTATTAAAGGGTTATTTAGCAGCTATTAGTCCTAAGGTGCTATATAATTTGGTCATGTTTGTATTAGTCTTAGCAGTGATGGTTGAATTCAATATAAGTAGTAACTATTCTCTTGATTGTATATACATGGACGTCATGTTTGAAAATTTTCATTTCTTGCGAGATTCATAATACAGGTTCATAATACGGAAATCAAGTCCTAAAATGAAGAAAAGAACGACTGATTGCGTGGTTAAAGACAGGTGTGAATGCTCTGTGTATGTGCGCATTGTAATGCGTGCGTTTGTGTGTATAATCGATGAAATCACTCTTAATCAAATAATACTTGAAATGTGATCAAATGGAGTCAATGTTTAGATTAAAATCGCTTTTCAGTCGCACGCATGTGAAATATTTACTACCAATGCTTTTATTGAGACGACTTACTGAAGGCAGATTATTATCGAAAAATCTACATTAGTACTTAGGAAAGCAATATGATTTCTTTTCAGTGATATAACATGTAATTACATGGATTATCCATGAGTAATTTATAACCAAGAGATTTGTTATGTAATTATTCATAATATTGTTCATACTATCACAACTACATTGTGTTTGTGAATTACCTTGTTAATAATAGCTACATAATAAACCACACCGAAAGAAAACTAAAACTTACCAAATTATATGTTAAGTCGCTATTTATGTGCCAAGTGAGATCATAATGACTATAGTCTTTTGTCGCAGCTATTACTTAGTTTCCGAAAACATAGACATTTCCAGAAAAGATAACGAAATAAATGCACAATGGAAGTAATCAATTGATACCAAATTCCGAGAGAACACGAACGAGAAAATCAGTATTCTAACTGAACGTACTAACTATAATCGACTACATCTAAATTTGAATGTATATGTACCCCAGTAAACACTGTCCTTAGCGTTAATCGCATAAGAGACGAATCGCTTCATGAATTGAGAGCTAGTGTACAGTAGTAACTCTACAACAGGAGTTACAAATAAGTGCAGCAATACAAGCCAACGAAACACGTATCTGTTCTACACTGATGCTTCTCTATTACGGAATTAGTTTGTAAGCGATGATTTTAAAGATTAAAGGAAGCAACAATAGAATACCTACCTATTCAGGGTAGCTCTACTTAGCCGAGCGTCTCACAATATTTAAATTATAGATAATTATTGTTGCCTATGTTGCATTTTCTGAATAATCAAAAATATACATAGAGATGACGCTTATCAGGATTTCCTGCACTAGATCCGATGGAATACATTTTTAGAAGAATAATACAGTAAAGCTACTCTAATTGGTATCGATATAACTTGGTACAAAATCTCAATTTTTTCAAGAAAATTTTTCAATGTGACTAGATATGAAAAACGAACTTTAGCATATTTTCTGACAGTCTGCCATAATTTTCCATCATTAAAATTACATTTGTAATTAATATTGTACAACTAAAGACATACAAAATGTCAACAAATTTAAACTGAAATATAAACTTTGTAACAACCAAGATATTGATTAGGGAGATTATAGGGATGAAGGAATGTGCCTACATTGCTAGTTGTAATTGTTGCAATTGAAATGATACTCAATGACTATAGGGAAAGACAATGACAGATTAACAATAGTGATTGAGACACGCAGGTTCCAGAAAATAGCAATAGCAATACAAGAATCTGCAAATACAGCTTGGATGTTATCTTACAAGATTTACTAATATTTCGAAATGTTTGTTTTCTTTGAACTTTTTTACGCATTGCATACATCTACTTAGCAATTTATCTTATAAACTTTGAACAATAATAATAATAATAATAATAATAATAATAATAATAATAATAATAATAATAATAATAATGATAAGCAAACTTTATTGTTTTGGTCTTTCACAACAATATCTGGTTTATTGGCCTTGATGGTTCGGTCTGTATGTACTGGAAAGTCCCACAGGATGGTTACATTTTCTCCTTCAGTTACAGCCTCAGGGTGGTGATTATACCACTTGTCAGCAGTTTTGATATTGTAATGCCGACTTATTAGCCAGTGGAGATATTGGCCAAATCTGTCATGTCTTAATTTATACTCCACTGGTGCTAAGACTTTACATCCAGAGATTAGGTGGTCCACTGTTTCAATCATGTCGTTGCAGAATCGGCATTTTGGGTCTGCTCCATTTAAGAAAACAAAAACAAAAAAAAAACAATAAAGTTTGCTTATTGATCGACATGAGCATCCCCTGTGATCATAATATCTCAGCGAAAGAGTTTGACAAGCTCAGAAAATATAAAGACCTACTCATTGAAATTGAGAAAATGTGGCATCTCAAGGCGGTTACAATACCAGTGATCGTAGGAGCACTAGGAATGATCAAGAAGGGAACCGAAAATTATATGAGAATGATCCCTGGCTTACCATCCCTGCAAGAAATGCAAAAGATTGTCTTAACTGGTACATCACACGTATTGAGAAGAGCATTGTCGATGTGAGAACTGTTGCTGCTCATGTATTTTAATTTAACTTAAAAAAAAAAATTAAAAAAATGAACGAACTACTGAGTTTGGTTTAATGGCCTACCAATGTATACTATGAGTTTCTTTGCCCTAGGAGTCGGGAAGACACTCGGCAAGAAATGGAAGCAAATTTGAAAGAAGAAAAAAAAAGTAATAATGATAATAATAACAATGATAATAATAATGGATGCAAATTTTGCTACAACAGCAGCAATTTTGCGGGGAGGGGATCAGTCGATTATGTCGACCCCTGTACTCGACTGGCACTTATTTTATCGACCACGAAAGGATGAAAGGTAAATTCAACCCCGGCGGACATTGAATTCAAAACGTGTAGACGGGAGAAATGTTGCGAAGCATTTTACTCGACTTGCTAAGTATTATCCGAGCTCATCAACTTAACCTTTTGACACCTGACTTCCTGAACCATATTTTACCATATACCTAGCGCTCCACCAGTGCTACGGAATGGAGCGGTGCTACGGTAGAAAGAAAAATAAGTCATCCACCGGTAAACCGGTGTTACGGGGTCAAAGGGTGAATAATAATAATAATAATAATAATAATAATAATAATAATAATAATAATAATGATGATGATGGCGATAATATTACTAATAATAATAATAATAATAATAATAATAATAATAATAATAATAATAATAATAATAAGCAGCAGCAGTAGCAGCAGCAGAAGAAGAATAAGAAGAAGAATAATAAAAAGATGAAGAAGAAGTGGAAGAAAAGAAGAAGAAAACATGAAAGCTACTTACTTATTGTATAGTAGTATATCAGGTTTCCAGACATCTGTAAAAGGAATCCGGACCACTTTGATACCATTGTATTTGTCAGGATCCCATCGCAGATTAACGTCCAACCAAACCTACATTAGAAGAGACCGGATTCACTAAGGGATAGGCAATGATTTATTGAGTCAAACATAATTATAAAGCATTCTCAGCGGAGACATAAATTGTGTTAAAATGAATTATAAAATATTTTTAGCACATGGTTGACATTAAAAAGTATTCCGATTTGAAAGTGTACGTTTTAATGGAAAATTTTGCGCAAGATGAAAAGAACAATCTAAAACGAAATTAAAGATGGTTAGCATCAGCGTGTAAAAGTACACTTGAATCCACATGATTCCGAGTTCGATCCCTTTGCGTAACAGATTGGGCACATGTTCCGAAGAGTAACCTTCCGTTAAGAAATGTTTGGCGAGCGGAATGTGTCAAATACAATCTGCATGAAACAGATTGCGCGCACACGCACACACACACACGCACACGCGCGCGCGCACACACACACACACACACACACACACACACACATACACACACACACATACACACGCATATATATATATATATTACTGCCAGTATTACATAAATGCCTTTTGAAAATTATATAAGGAAATTAAATTATTTACTCGGTGCCTAACAAAGGAAAAAATTACATAGGATGTGTGAATGGAAATATATAATTCCATTGTGCAAATTATCAACAACACCAGAGAAGTGCCTAGAACAGAGCTACACAAGCTGAGATCCGCGGGCCGCATGCGACCTGCTTGATACTTTACTGAAATGGGTTTATTTAAACAAACATTTTAAAAATTTTATCAAAAATTAAAGACTGTAATAAAAAGTAAAAAAAGAAAGATACTACTGTTTTTGCGACGATAATATTTTATGTTGAATCAACGATCTTTCATTCATTATTGTAATAATATCATGAGAAAGCAAATTACTTTCAATTCTGTCAGTACACAAGCGGCCCTCAAAAGACTTTCTGCGATTAAAGTGGCTTGCAATGTAATTCGAGTTGGCCAGGCCTGGCCCAGAACAAGTCATAATGTAATAAGACCGCGCGAAGAGAGGGGAGAAGGTTGAAGCAGGATACACTGTCGGGACGAATGTCGCAAATTTTACTCTCCGAGACTATAACAGCTTTTCCAAAATACCGTCTGCAATTATGGCCAATGTACTCTTAATAAAAGGGCTTGAAAACGAATAACATATAATGATAAATCCTAAACTTCAAGACACCTAAAGGCTACTGGCATTCAGAAATTAAAGAAGAGCAGCAGAAAGTAACAATATAAATGAAAGCAAATGTGAGGAATATATAAGATTAGAAAGTATTGAAGATGGAAATCATGATAATGTAATGGCAGAAATAAAACAAAAATTACCAAAAAATCAATAATTGCACCACTCGCTTATACAACTCAGCAATAAAATAGCAGCAGCACTAAGTAAGCAAATCCAGGTATTGCATACTTAATTGAAACAGGCACACATATCAATAACAGTAGTTATTGTAGAAACTGGGTATTTCCTGAGATTTACCTAAATGAGGATATAAAAATCCCAAGCAAATAACACGCAAAACAATTTCACAGGGAATTATCAAAACGAAACCTTTCTTTATTAGAAGAATATTCCTTAAGGAATCCAATTGATTAATCCTTTTCTGTTAGGCAGTACACTTTAAACTATTCGACATGTGGAACTGAACAGAACTCGGGAATATCTCTTATTAGTAGGCAATGAACTATATTCTGGATATGGACGAGTCAATGTATACGCTGCACACTAGAAGCAACAAGAAACTCTACTACACAAAACAGACTACAGAATAATAATGATGATGACGACGATAATAATAATAATAATAATAATAATAATAATAATAATAATATAATAATAATAATAATGATGATGATGATGATGATGATGATAATAATAATAATAATAATAATAATAATAATAATAATAATATAATAATAATAATAATAATAATAATAATAATGATGATGATGATGATGATGATAATAATAAGATGACCTGATGCAGTACCAGGCAGTGGCTCCCATGGCTTCTGACCTTAACTGATTGGAAGTTTTATCATGTACGTTGTTTTGTCTTGGTATAGAGCAAATATTCTGCTCAGTACCACAGATTTGCTTGTCAGTTGTTTGACCTTAATCAGTTGAGCATGTTCCTTATGGCTGCCGATATGTGCATCTCTGATCACGAGTAGAAGTACTGGGGGAGCATCATAGCCATGTGTTGAGAGGGATTCTTTGGGGTTTGAATGATTCACTTCTGGAAACATGGGTAGTTCGTTCAACATCCTTAAACAAACCTTACTCGGGGACCTTTTGAGCGGGATGGGCTATTCGACCAGAAGAAAATTCTAACTGGGCCCCACCTGCAAGATCATGCGTTGTTTATCTTTATATGTGATCACCATGTTGCGCACATATGGTTGTGATGCATGTTCCTGGTGTACCCTTATCAGACGGGTAGTCATGATGGGTACACTGGGCTTCGCATATTTTACCCAGTTTCACTTTGATGGCATGCACAGCTCTCTCACTCAATAATAATAATAATAATAATAATATAATAATAATAATAATAATAATAATAATAATAACAATAATAACGAGACAGACAGACACTACTGTGATGGTGATAATGATAAAAAACAAAAATAACAATAATAAGATACTGCTGTGACTACACATAAAACAATATCATTGATGATGATGGTGGTGATGGTGATGGTGATGATGATAATGATGATGGTAATGGTGGTGATAATGATGATAGTGATAGTAATGGTGATGATAACAATAATAAGCCGACTACGGCTGCTATAATGGTACGATTATAATTGTAACGGCAATGATGGCCGTCTCCCCACGAGCCAATCAAAGCTAAAAAATGATAACATTATCGTAGCACCAAAATGTTTTTGGAAACTAAAAGGAAAACTAAATCAGTATACCAAATCGCTTGTCCTATGGTTAATCTGGAAGCGCGTCCCCCAGGGAAGAGTCAGCCTGGGATCGAAAAGTCATCAACTGGCACAAACTCTTCTCCGAATACGGACATGGATGGTCACTTGAACGGGAAATCCCCCGACTCGAGCCCTCCAAGTTCACCACCACAACCACCACAGAAAGAAAAATGTAAGCGGAACAAATGGACCCGAGAAGAGTATAAAGAAGTAATATACGCTTATTACTATGCATTAGGTAGGCCATCTCAAGAGAGACACCGCAAACTCTTACAGTATATGGAGAACACGGAATCAAGACAGTAGGCCCTATTTGGACGAGAACAAATTAGCAAATGTGAGGAGGGATATCCTTAGAAATAACAGACTCACAGAAATAAGCGCGATCAAGCACGCAACGGAAAATGACATAAATATAAGACACAAAGGAAATGAAGAATCAGATGAACAGTATAGCCCGCCACGAGGCTTAATTGAAAGACTGCCATCTGACCAAAGTACGCAAAGGCCTGAAGATACAAGAAATTCTATTGTACCTGTTAAAGATAGCCAGGAAAACGAAAAAACAACAGTAACTGAAGATCTCGCATTTGCTGAAGAACACAGAGAGTCTATGGCAGAAATGAGGCAGAAAATCCTGAATACGCTTGAAGTTGTAAGACATACAAGTATGAATGATAGAGAACCACTTCATAAACTCTCAAATACAAACCAAAATAAAAAACAAATCCAAATTGGCAACTATGTAACAAATGAAATAATACGAGAATTAAAACCTGATTTTACTGAGTTAAATGAAATTAATTACGCTTCTGCTAGGGCAATTGAAACCAGCTGTATGCCCCCGAAAAAACAAAGAAAACAAAACCTGGGAAGAAATCAAACCTGGAGAAGTAAAATTGAAAAAGAGATTGAATTTATGAGAGGGGAAATATCAATATTAAATGAACTAATATGTGGAAATGATGTAAGATCCAGAACAGTAAGAAAGATGAAGAGAAAATTTGGATCCTCACCAAGAGAAGAACTGATATCAATAAAAGAAACGCTGAAACAAAAAGTCCAAGCAAAAGCCCAAAGAATACGAAGATTTGAGAAGAGAAACAAGTTTTACAAGCAAAATAAGCTGTTCACATCCAATGCCAAAAAATTCTACAGAGAAATAGGGAAAGAGAAAGTAACCGTTAAAGACCCCCCCCTCCCATGGAAGAAGTTCAAAACTTTTGGAAAAGGATTTGGAGTGACAAGAAGGCGTACAACATAAATGCAGACTGGATTATACAAACTGAAGGATCCTACCAAAATTTACAACAACAAGCATGGGAAGACATCACAATAGCAGACCTAAGAAAGGCACTCACGAAGGCCCATAATTGGAAATCCCCCGGTAAAGATAGGGTGCCGAATTTCTGGCTCGCATCGCTCCCATGCGCACACGGTAAGCTAGTTCAGCTGCTCAATGGAATTATGAGAGACCCAAAGAAAACACCAGAATGGTTAGCAAGTGGCATTACTTACCTGCTCCCAAAGAATAACGAAAACAACCTTCCAAAAAACTATCGGCCTATAACCTGTCTATCCACCACGTATAAAATCCTAACCTCTATCCTGGCGGAGAAAACATATGCATTCATGGAGAAGAACGATATTTTCCCCATCGAACAAAAAGGGTGCCGCCGAGGCTCTTACGGATGCAAAGATCAACTGCTAATCAATCGTATGATCCTTGAGAACTGTCACAACAAGCGCAGAAATCTCAGCACCGCATGGATTGACTATAAAAAGGCCTTCGACAGTATACCGCATCCATGGATCTTGAGATCGCTGGACATCTTCAAAATTTCCCCTGTGATTTCAAACTTCCTGAAGCACAATATGTCGTTGTGGAATACGAATCTCCAATTATACCACTCTAATGGAGTACTTGCCTCAGAAAATATAAACATCAACTGTGGAATTTTTCAAGGTGACTCACTTTCACCTTTAATATTCTGCTTAGCCCTAATACCCCTTATAAGTGAATTAAACAGAACAGGGTATGGGTATAAAATTGCCAATAAAAAAATAAGCCATCTATTTTATATGGATGACTTAAAACTTTATGGTAAAAACAATAATGAACTTGAAGGCCTATTGCACACCGTGAAAGCATTCAGCGACGACATCGGGATGGAGTTTGGACTTGAGAAGTGTGCCAAGGCCACTTTCCAGAAAGGGAAAGTGAAGACCACAAATTCAGTCGTGTTAGATGTTGACACAGTCATAAGAGAGCTTGAGCAAGAACAAACATACATATATTTAGGGATAAATGAATGCTCTGGTATTCAGCATGCAAGCATGAAAGAGAAGATCAGGAAGGAATGTTATAGGAGAGTTCGTGCAGTCCTGAAATTTGAACTAAATGCACGTAACAAGGTGTTAGCTATAAATTCCTTAGCAGTTCCAGTTGTTACTTATAGCTACAATGTGTTGAACTGGAATATGAGTGAAGTAAAGAATATAGATAGGAAAATACGCAAGCTGCTGAGTTGTAATAGGATGCACCACCCAAAGGCAGACGTAGATCGCCTTTACCTTCCCAGAGCCCAAGGAGGTCGAGGCGTGATCCAATTTGAACTAGCTTACAAAACAACCACAATTGGACTGGCCGAATATCTCGAAATATCGAAAGACTGGATGCTAAAGCTCGTGGAAAATCACGAGAGACGAAAGAAGCTTCATTCTATCATAAAGGAAAGCAAAAAATTTGCTATTGATCTCGTGCAGGATACCCAAACTGAACAACCCGAGGGAAGTACGGCAACTATTGTTGCAAAGAAGGTGAAAATGATGGCAACGAAAAAAGCGCACGAGCAATTGGCTGATAGGTGGGAGGAGAAACCTCTGCACGGCAAATATGTGACCCGCAGCAAACAAGCTGATGTTGACCAGAAGCAAACCCATCAGTGGCTAAGGAGCTCAGGGCTAAAAGCAGAGAGCGAAGGTTTCATCCTGGCTGCTCAAGATCAAAGCCTATTAACACGGAACTACCAGGCCAATGTGATGAAAAATGGAGCAGACCCAAAATGCCGATTCTGCAACGACATGATTGAAACAGTGGACCATCTAATCTCTGGATGTAAAGTCTTAGCACCAGTGGAGTATAAATTAAGACATGACAGAGTTGGCCAATATCTACACTGGCTAATAAGTCGGCATTACAATATCAAAACTGCCGACAAGTGGTATAATCACCACCGTGAGGCTGTAACTGAAGGAGAAAATGTAACCATTCTGTGGGACTTTCCAGTACATACAGACCGAACCATCAAGGCCAATAAACCAGATATTGTTGTGAAAGACCAAAACAATAAAGTTTGCTTATTGATCGACATGAGCATCCCCTGTGATCATAATATCTCAGCGAAAGAGTTTGACAAGCTCAGAAAATATAAAGACCTACTCATTGAAATTGAGAAAATGTGGCATCTCAAGGCGGTTACAATACCAGTGATCGTAGGAGCACTAGGAATGATCAAGAAGGGAACCGAAAATTACATGAGAATGATCCCTGGCTTACCATCCCTGCAAGAAGTGCAAAATATTGTCTTAACTGGTACATCACACGTATTGAGAAGAGCATTGTCGATGTGAGAACTGTTGCTGCTCAAGTATTTTAATTTAACTTTAAAAAAAAAAAAAATGAACGAACTATTGAGTTTGGTTTAATGGCCTACCAATGTATACTATGAGTTTCTTTGCCCTAGGAGTCGGGAAGACACTCGGCAAGAAATGGAAGCAAATTTGAAAGAAGAAAAAAATAATAATAATACAGTAACCATCAGAGCAGCACAACAAAACACATCCCATACCCAAGGCACACAGAGCTGCGCTCGGTAGTGCAGTGAAAGCACGATATAAAAAAAAAAACACTGAATGTGAAAGAAAAAACAAAAAAAAAATAGTACCTGCCGCGAATGAGAAAAATATTGGGTTCAAAGTTGAATGCTAGAAACATAATTTCGGCAATAAACTTGCTTCCAGTCACAGTGGCTCAGTGTGGGGCTGGAATCCTAAAGTGGACACAGGAGGATTAAAATGAGCGGACAGGAAGTCAAGAAAGCTTGTAACGATGCATGGAGTCGATCAACCACATGCCGACACTATACGACTATACAGAAAGAGAGCAAATGGAAGAAGGGGACCGATAAGCGTGCGTATCAAACTCGAGAACTTGATGTGATTCCTATCTCAAAGTATAGAAGCCTTGCTCATGTCACTTAGAAATGAGTGGGTATTGAAAGATGAAGAAAAAAGGGAGAAACAAAGGAAGGAGTACAAAAGAGACACGAAGAAGCATTAGCCAACAAATGACTACACAAATGAATAGCCACAACTGAAGTTGCTGGTAAACATAGGTGGGATTGGGTGAGAAAAGGAACACTGAAGAAAGAGACTGAGAGCACTATACAGACAGCGCAAGACCGAGCTTTAGAAAAGAATTGGTGGGGCAAACTTAGGAATGAAGAAATGTCTCTGCTGTGCCGCATCTATGACAGAGTGGACAAAGCATTGCCCATATCGCAACCACTACAAATTGTGGCTACATGATGAGGTAGCAAAAGTGCTACATTGGAGACTGCGAAAAGTGAAAGCTAGAGAGAGGCAAGACGTGCTATGAACACAAACTGCAGAGCATGGCAAAGTCGCATGGCTACAAAGTCCTTCGGGATTTCCCAATCAAAACAGATCAGGCGCTAGAGCATAACAAACCGACACTTGTGTTGGTGGACAAGATGCATCACATGTACTACATAGTTAATGCTACGTGCCCATTTGATCCACGTATTGTCAAGAAGGAAGGCGAAAAATTAGACATATACAATTCTCTTAAGTACGAAATAGCACGGTCATGGGAGTGAAGAAGGTAAAGATAGTGCAAATTATTATTGGTCCCTGGGAAACAATATCAGAAAGTATCAAGAGGAATATAAAGGAAATCGGAATAGAGTGTCCGGTAGAAATATTATAAAAGTTTGCCTCCTCGGCAAGGCCAGAATGATCAGTAAAATATTAGATACTTGAAAGGGCAGATAACACGGTGCTGTAGGGTGCAGGCAGCCAGCCTGCTACGCATGCAAGACTACAGGAATAATAATAATAATAATAATAATAATAATAATAATAATAATAATAATAATAATAATAATAATAATAATAATAATAATAATAATAATAATAATAATAATAATAATAATAATGATAATAATAATAACAATAACAATAATAATAATAATAATAATAATAATAATAATAATGATAATAATAATAATAATAATAATAATAATAATAATAATAATAATAATAATAATAATAATAATAATAATAATAAGAAGAAGAAGAAGAAGAAGAAGAAGAAGAAGAAGATTATATCTAAGTCAAGTTTGTTATTCATGGTAGAATTTATGTAATTTGTTAACTACATTTAAAGCACAAGGTTTCATTAAACCACAAACTTTCATTAATCATTCAAATGCTCAAAAGCCTTCTGTTAATTATTCTTATCCCTAAGAAGCAAAGTTTCTGTAGAAGCTCTACAACATATTCTGTTCCAATTTCCTTCAAACATTTGTCTATATCATTATTCACAATTCCCAAAGCGCCAATCATTACAGGCACAAACTTTAAAGTTTTCATACCTTAGTTTTAATTACTTAGCGATTCATTTGCACATACCAGTTCCTCTCCCAAAGTAAGGAAGCCTTGCTCGTGTCACATAGAAGTGACGGATCTCTCATTGTGTTCTCTAAAAAGTTGTTTATCTCGTCATTGTCTTCTTCAAGCAACCTTACACATTCCTGCTTTTTGGGACACTGTCGTAGTCTTTCCTGTAATTTATTCACCCAACGGTTAAATTCTTCCTTACTCGTACCGCAATTAACACGCTGTTGTATGTATACATAGCAGATCAGGAGCTCCTTTTTGCTACATCCTGTTTGCTCTTCTGGCAGTAGGTTCCCCTTTTCCAGAAAATTATTCACTTCATCTGCTATGAGGCCAGTTAACAGTTTCCAGAGTAATGGAAAGCAAGTAATAGGTCTATAATTACTGACTCTCAGCTTTGTCCTTCTGTGTCAGCACCTTCCTTCCGTTTGTTATCCATTTTCTAGGTAGTCAATAAAAAAAAAACGGTCGTATATAAGTTTTTAAACGTGTAACGATTTTGAGCCAGAAAAGTTGGATACCATCTGGTCCGGGGACTTTCCAGTTTGGTATTTTCTAACTATCTCTTTTACTTCTTCGTCCGTGACTTTTATATTCTTGTGTCACTGCATCTTTCATTACTCTTTTAAATTCTCGTTAGTAGTCTCCATTTATATTATGTTGAACTTTATTGCACTAGATTTTTGCACATATCTATCTTGCTCCTTTAGCGTCCAGCATATCATTTACTTGATTCTATATTTCATTGTTCAGTTTCTTATTTTTACATTCTTGAAGAGTTTTCTATTCTGATTTGTTCAGTATTTTTTCAATATTGATACATATTTTTACCTGGCTTTCCTTGGATCTTTTGTTTTAGTGCTTGTTCAACAACCTGAACTCCTTTCTGTCTTATGTTGTGTTTCCTTTAGAGTTCGTTCCTGTGTCTCTCCTTCACCTATTTCTCTATGATTGCATTCATCCGTCCAAGATCTCTTTGGTTCTCAAACCTTCATTCCCACCATGGGACTTTGTCCTTTGTTTTTCTTTCACTTTTAATCCCAAGCGGCGACAGAGTCTACGCAGTATAGGTCGTTTAGTTCTGTTATATTTTCGTTAACAGTTTATCCATCTATTTCATTACTTTGTTTAGTTTTGCTACTTCGATTACTTTCAGAGATGGTAGCTTTTTTATTTTGCTATTTCACGCCTTATTCAGGTGTTAGTTACTTTCTTCTTCCGCAAAACACACAAAACAAATAAGAAAAGCATTACTGAGAGTGTGAAAAAGAGTGGGAGCGGCAGAATGAGGGAAAAGAACAGAATTTTGTAGCTTAGATGTAGAAGTTTAAATAACTCGTAAAGCAGGACTGTTCTTACAGAGAGAAAAAAAAAGAAAGAAACTTAAGAAATTATTTCGATATATATATAGGGGAGATGTAGTAATTTCCATTGCGGTCTTGAGTTATCAGATTTGAGAATTCAAAAGTGAGAATTCAAAAGTGGCAAAAATTTTTCACCAGCGAAGGAGAATGCTACTTCTGTGTGTTAGAAGCCACAAAACAAAAAGGAAACATCATCACAAAGAGAGCGGGAGACAGAAAGAGGAAATACAACTGAACTAAGTAGTTTAATATACAAGTTTAAATATTTCCTAAAAATACTATTCTGTCGGAGAAAAGAAATTATTATTATTATTATTATTATTATTATTATTATTATTATTATTATTATCATCATCATCATCATCATCATCATCATCATCATCATCATCACCATCATCATCATCACCATCATCATCATCATCATATCATCATCATCATCATTATTATTATTATTATTATTATTATTATTATTATTATTATTATTATTATTATTATTATTGAGTGAGAGAACAGTTCATGCCATCAAAGTGACACTGTGGTAAGATATACGAAGCCCAATATACCCATCATGACTACCCGTCTGATAAAGGTACACCAGGCACATGCATCACAACCATATGTGCGCGACATGGTGATCTCATATCAAGATAAACAGCACATGACCTTGCAGGTGGGGACCAGTTAGAATTTTCTTCAGGTTGAGTAGCCCATCCCGCTCAAAAGGTCCCCGAATAAGGGTTGTTTAAGGATGTTGAAAGAACCACCCATGTTTCCAGAGGTGAATTATTCAAACGCCAAAGAATCCCTCTCAACACATGGCTATGATGCTCCCCCACCACTTCTGCTCGTGATCAGAGATGCACATATCGTCAGCCACTAGGGGACATGCTCAACTGGTTAAGGTCAAACAACTGACAAGCAAATCTGTGGTATTGAGCAGAATATTTGCTGTAGCCCATCTTTTATACCAAGACAAAACAATGTACATGATAACACTTCCAATCAGTTAAGATCAGAAGCCATGAGAGCCACTGCCTGGTACTGCATCAGGGCATTTATTATTATTATTATTATTATTATTATTATTATTATTATTATTATTATTATTTTTATCATTACTATTATTACTTTTTTTTTCTTCTTTCAAATTTGCTTCCATTTCTTGCCGAGTGTCTTCCCGACTCCTAGGGCAAAGAAACTCATAGTATACATTGGTTATTATTATTATTATTACTTTTTTTTTCTTCTTTCAAATTTGCTTCCATTTCTTGCCGAGTGTCTTCCCGACTCCTAGGGCAAAGAAACTCATAGTATACATTGGTAGGCCATTAAACCAAACTCAGTAGTTCGTTCATTTTTTTTTTTTTAAGTTAAATTAAAATACATAAGCAGCAACAGTTCTCACATCGACAATGCTCTTCTCATACGTGTGATGTACCAGTTAAGACAATCTTTTGCACTTCTTGCAGGGATGGTAAGCCAGGGATCATTCTCATATAATTTTCGGTTCCCTTCTTGATCATTCCTAGTGCTCCTACGATCACTGGTATTGTAACCGCCTTGAGATGCCACATTTCTCAATTTCAATGAGTAGGTCTTTATATTTTCTGAGCTTGTCAAACTCTTTCGCTGAGATATTATGATCACAGGGGATGCTCATGTCGATCAATAAGCAAACTTTATTGTTGTGGTCTTTCACAAAAATATCTGGTTTATTGGCCTTGGTGGTTCGGTCTGTATGTACTGGAAAGTCCCACAGAATGGTTACATTTTCTCCTTCAGTTACAGCCTCACGGTGGTGATTATACCACTTGTCGGCAGTTTGATATTGTAATGCCGACTTATAGCCAGTGTAGATATTGGCCAACTCTGTCATGTCTTAATTTATACTCCACTGGTGCTAAGACTTTATCCAGAGATTAGGTGGTCCACTGTTTCAATCATGTCGTTGCAGAATCGGCATTTTGGGTCTGCTCCATTTTTCATCACATTGGCCTGGTAGTTCCGGGTTAATAGGCTTTGATCTTGAGCAGCCAGGATGAAACCTTCGCTCTCTTATTATTACTATTATTATTATTATTATTATTATTATTATTATTATTATTATTATTATTATTATTATTATTATTATATTATTATTATTATCATTATTGACTTTGCACAGCTTCTAACGCTGGAGATGTACTACGCTACCACTTATTCAGTGCCAGTGAACTAAAGTAACACCCCTTATTTTTCGAGTACCATCCGAAGTATTCGACTGGTTCCAAGAAGTGCTGCTTTCTGCAAGTGCTGCATCCTTACTTCAGCCCCTATTTTTTCCATATACTTCTCAAGATTTTTACTCACCGTCCCCAGGGCTCCGAAAATTATTAGTAATACTATCAACCTTTTTATTGACCATAACTGCTTAACTTTCCAAACTAACATGACATATCTATGGACTTGTTTCTCGTATGTCAAATTCCGGAATTTGCTGTTTTTGAAATTCATTTAGAAATTCCTTTGCTTGATTTTCTACTGAGCATGAGGCTATCTTGTTTTCATGTTTTGACACAAGTTTTAACATCCAATCCTCAGAAATTTTCGGGTCGGTGTCTAGGCCAACTGTGGTATTCTTCATTGTCAATTCCAGTTGTAAAAGTCCATGGCCTCCCTCTTTTCTTGGCAGATAAAATCGTTCAGTATCTGCCTTAGGGTGGTGCATTCTATGCATTGTCAACAATTTTCGTATTTTTCTGTCAAGATTACATATTTCAGTAATTGAACAGTTAATGGTATTGACACCCTAAGATATGACTGGTATGGCTAAAATATTGATTGCTTCAATCCTGCTTCTTGAATTTAGCTCTGTCTTGAGCACTACTCTTATTCTGCGATAACATTCTTTTCTGACTCTTTCCCTTCAAATACCCCTAGGTATTTGTAGCCCTCCGCTGGTTATAATTCCTTTGTGGCATTCTGCAGGTCAGGTTTAACGTTAGATGTTTCTGTCATTTTTCCTTTGATACAGGTAGCTTTTGCACATTTATCGAGGCCAAATTGCATCCTGATGTCATCAATGTATTGTTTAACAATCGCTAGTATGCCCCGTAGTTGTTGGTAATTTTTTGCATTGAGCTTTAAATCATCCATGTAAATGACATGATTTATATTTTTATCAAACATTTTGTAACCGTACTGTACATCATTGAGCAATATCAAGAGAAGTGTTAAAGCTAGACAAAAGAGGAGTGGTGATAGTCATCCTGGAAAATGCCACATGGAATTCTTACATCTGTAGTATTAAGAGATTCATTGTCACTGTTCAAAATCAGTGTGGTTCTCCATGATCTCATACTTACTGACAAAACGTTGCGCAGAGTAGGTGCTATTTTATACATTTCCAGACATTTCTTAATCTAGTTATGTGGTAGACTATCAAAATCATTTTATAGTCGATTATTATTATTATTAACATTATTATTATTATATTATTATTATTATTATTATTATTATTATTATTATTATTATTATTATTATTATTATTATTATTATTATTTGGAATGGTATTGGTATCAAGCCACGTATTACGATGCTAGTAAAAATAGATTATCGCTACCTCCTTACACCAACATTCATATAAATGAAATAATACCTCAGAAAATCGTAAAGAATCAACGACAAAGTCGACATTCACGTGTAAGTAATGCATTAACATTGATTTGGTGCAATGTAAGTAATGCAATGCAAATGTTCTCACTAATCATCAATTATCTAACACGTGAAAACATCATCAATATACAAGGCAAATAAATGCTAAAAAAAGATAAATACTCCATAGAAAAAATAACAAACTTCGTTATTTGGTGGAGGAAAATTTAAATTTAATGCCAAAAATGAAAAAGAATGAAAAATAGGAATATATCAACTTGTACCGATAAAATGGATAACGGACTTTTTTTTCCTTTGATTTGGTGTCGCTTTTATCGAGATGTGAAGCAATCGACAATAAAATAGAACTCACAGAATGACTTTGTATTTTGCATGTTACAAAAGATGGGGTGAGATTTTTCCAATGAGACACTCTACTGATAATCGTTAAGCGATCAACAGATCTAAAGCAAATAGTTCATGATTACTTTGGAAGCAAAAAAGAAATGGTTTCCATAAAATGGGTTCCAGGAGATACTAGAATAAAATAATTCTTTTGGAAGGGGAAAAGAAGAGTAAAAGAATGAGATTCAAATGAAATTTATATCACACTAGTAGTGAACTTAACGAAAAGATAAAAATTTGGAACAACGGACATTTAATTATTTATAGATTAACAATAAAGGAGCAGTGACGGGGTGATTGGAGAGAGTTTGAAGTTTAGGTGTCAAAAAAAATCACTACCGCCAAGTACTTGCTTAGAATTCGTTGAAGAAGAGAGAAAATATCAGCAGGGTATCATAAAAGACACGACAACATTAATGAAGACAGGATCGAAAATGAACTTATGAAAATGAAAAATACATTCGGATAAAATAAAATGACGAGATCAGTGTAAACAATCCACAGACGTAGAGATTGCTTTCCTACAATCTTGGACAAATCATTATTTTGCTTTCGTACCACAAAGAAATGTTTCGCCGATACATACTTTACAGTTATATCATAATCACAAAATTGAGAAAGCAACTGCATGCATAATATGGTCTTACATTCGTTCTACAGCTGCAGACTGAGTGTGTGACAATACTGGCGCTGTTAATATATATATATATATATATATATATATATATATATATATAAATACGTGTGTGTCTGTGTGTCTGTGTGTATTTATATATATATACAAATACATATATATATACATATATATATATATATATATATATATACACGTATACATATATATATATATATGTGCGTGTGTGTGAGTGTGCGTGCGTGCGCGCACATGTCTACGAACGTGCATACATATGTGCCAGAGATTGTTTATACACTCGTGTGACCGAATTAAGGCTCGGACGGTCAGATTCCTAATTTCGAAGTTCCTAATGAGGATAAAGTAGACCAGCAGAACAAGAAACGCTTTGACGAAGTGAATGACAAAGAGCACAAGCAACAATAAATAGCATACATTATTCATATAATCTGTATTCTTTTCCTCATTTCAGTAAGTGAACTTTGGTTATGCTACCTTGAAGGGAGTACTTGAAAACGTTATTTTAGAATCAGGTACTTATCCAATCAGTCTCTTTTACCGAACAATGAAGTTACAATGGCGTAAATAAACTAAAGTCGGTTTTCAAGTGATAGTGCGGGACAACCACTAACACATATATACGTACGTATACATGCATATACATCACAACGTCTTTTATTTTTCCTCTACCAAATTCACTCACAAAGCTTTGATCGTCTGGTAGCTATGTATTTCAGAAAACAAGTCCAACGTGTCACGCTGTAGGGTTGAACCCGGAACCATGGAGTTAGAAAGGAAAAGTTTTACGGCCCGGCCTAGTCTGCACCTACATATTCACATTACAATTTGAAGATAGGCTTCAAATATTCGCCACTGCTTGATGTTATATTGCACGTTGTGAAAACAGGCGCATATATTGAGGCAATAATTATACATAACAAAGAAGCAAAAATATGACAAGAAACATGAAACATTAATAACTTCAATCTGGAAAACCTGAAAATATTTGTGCGAAAGATATAACAAAGAAGCAAAAATATGACAAGAAACATGAAACATTATTAACTTCAATCTGGAAACCCTGTGCGAAAGATAAGTGACCAAGGCCAAAGAAGCAGCTCACGTATTTATGATAATACACAGGCATCAATAAAAACATATTAATGAAGAAAGGGGTAATTACTAATAGTAGGGTGAACATCAGGGAAGGGAGGAATGCGAATTCAAATGCAAAAATATGTTAGTAAAATGGATGTCAATTTAGGAATTGTGGAATATAGGAAAAGGGAAGAGAACGAAAAGAGAAATGTGAGTAAAGAAACATAATGGATAGGGCTGTTCTGTCGGTTCGCAGCAATTTTGTTTGAGGGGTTTGTAGAAGAGGTGGGCTGATCAAAAAACCTATTAGAAAGTATAAGAAAATAGCAAGCTGCCGTTCTTTAATATGTTGGCCGAGTAGTTTCTTGTCTGATTGCATGCGTATATGAAGCACACGGTCTACTGACTATGATTTCCGGTTCACGACCTTAGAATCGTAATAAGGACTGAGCCAGATACTTCATTTTAATTGTTGGAGTTCACTAAAATGAAAAACGAGTGCCACCGTACGGTTTATGTATCCTGTTAGGTCGTGTCATGAGTGATAGAATCCGCAGAGCGTGAGTGTGTTCACATGCGCCTACATCGCATTAATTATGACATCGACGCACTTAGCTCTTTCTGGATTTCAAGTGTTACTGGTTACTGAATATTCTATCTACGCTAAAAATCCTCGCATATTAAGGAAATAAGGAAAAACAATTTCATAAATAATGTGCCAACGGAAAGAAACACCAACGGCGTTTTAAATATAGTAAAAAAATCGATCGAACACTATGGCATTTATACCAGATTCCTGACTCCCGCCACGACAAAACACTGTATAACATTAGAATACAAAAATTCGCAGTACTCAGCTGATGATCTGATGTTGTACGGAGATCAGAGCCATAGATAATATTCATAACGAAACAAAAATAGAAAAAAGCCATAAAGGCAGTAACAGTTTATCACACCAGGTTTTACATTATACAGTCGTTACCATTACATGACGAAGCACCTTCAAATAACCGTATATATATATATATATATATATATATATATATATATATATATATATATATATATATATATATGGTGAGTTGAAGAAATGGAGCTGAACGCAGATTGAACAGAAATCGTTTTATTTCATTCTACACTAGAAATAAAACGATTTCTGTTCCATCTGCGTTCAGCTCCATTTCTTCAACTCACCAATAATGTTTTAATTTCAATTATCCGCACAAACGCACGGTTGCAACACCATATGGTTGTACCTCCAACCGTGCTGTTTACTGCTGTGATTTTTGCTACTAAGGTATCGGTTAAACTTTTGATTAATCTACTACAAGATTATTCATCTTTCTATTTTATATATATATATATATATATATATATATATATATATATATATATATATATAATATATATATATATTATATATATATTATATATATATATGTGTGTGTGTATATATATGTATGTATGTATATATGTATGTATACATATATGTGTATATGTATGTATACATATATGTATATATGTATATATATATATATATACATGTATACATATATATAAATATAGATGTATATGTATAGTTGTGTATCTCTCTCTCTCTCTCTCTCTATATATATATATATATATATATATATATATATAAATATACATACTTATATACACACATACATATATAAATATATATGAATATTTGCGTATATATATACATTTGAATAATGAGAAAGACGGGGCAGTATTTCTTGTGTTCTTATCTTTGGTCAACTTCAGAGACAGTAAGTTATTTATTTCTTACGTCTGATTTATTTATTTAACTTATTCCAGATCCTTTATGAAAAATGAATTGTAGCTTTGGCTATTTTATGCAATCCAGTTTGCATGAATCAGTGTTGTAGCTAAAACAATATCAAACACAATATAAAGCCGGTGATACACCGAATATTATTTATGATTTTATGTGAGAGTGCGTAGTGTAGTCCGTAGCTAATTATAGATATGGTGTCACTTGAAATATGTAAGATTTGATCGGACGTTGTCATTCGTCTAACTATTTGCATGCAATTAAAATATGTGTGTATTTTAAACACGTATCTCTTCAACTGTAGATTTAAACAGACACGCATTATACAAAAAAGGCAAGCTGTCTCCAGATGATGAGGTAAGGAAACGGCAATGTTAGTCGTTCTATTTCCTACCCATGAATAGCTCTGTAAAGCATGGAAACAAGTTGCAAAGGAAGTGGTCATACTTCAGATTTAATAAGCATAAGCTTTCTAGTGCGAGCAATATCAAGACGAATATTTTCGCAAACACATGTAGAAACAAACGTAGTCTTACGCACACAAACGCACACACTATCATACACACACGCTTCTTGGTTACGGTAAAGGAATTTTCAAGTATAAATACTTTTTACTAACAGAATGTACTTGATACTCATGGTGGTATCAAATATAGAAGCTTAATGGATAAGGCCTGAATTTCCACCAAGGTCACTTTCCAATGTTCTTTATAGATAAGGAAATGCATGTATGTATGTACGTATGTATGTATGTACGTATGTATGTATGTATTTATGTATGTATATATGTATGCATGTATGTATGTATGTATGTATGTATACGTATGTACTTATGTAGGTATGTATGTTTGTTTAATTATTTATAATGCACACACACGCGCACACGCACATATGTATCTAGATGTGTGCATTGTGTATGTATGCATGTATGTAGGAATATATATAAGTATGAATGAGTGTTGTTAGCAATTTGGATGAGTTTATACTAAGAAAATGACAACACAAAGTTGAATTGAGACGGAGAGCAAGAAAAATATTTATACGTATATACAAACATATCCAAACACTTAAGCATATATATGCACTTACATATCTATATATTTGCCTTTGTGCGAGCGTGTGCGCACATATAAGGGTGTGCATGTTTGTGTATATATACACAAACATGTTCACACACATATACATATCTAGAACATTGGGCTTAAAACCATTTGGGTTAAATGAGTGTGTGCGTGTGTGTGTATGCGTGAGTGTGTATATTGCTTTTACATATTGATATTTCCAAACTTTTATAGCTTCATACATTTCTGTGTATAGGTCCGTATGTGCATGTATGATTAATGAAAGAGCAATCGAATTATTTTATCTGCCAAGACTTGAATTGTGAAACTGCATATCACAATTTGGTGACTCACTCACAAACAATTTGTTAGATATCAGAATGTCAAACAGAAAATCACTTGAGGCGAATTTAATTGCTAGGCTACTAGGATACGCTTTCCTTTAAAAGCCTCTAGCCCTGGGGTGTAGAACAGCATGCTATCATATCTATTTGCTATGAAGTCTTGACATATGCAGTAGAGTAGATGTCATATCCGTTTCACAAGACGTAAAAACAGCAATAGTGGAATGAATTGTAAATCATATAACGAAAGGAATTGTAAATCATATAACGAATGATTTAATGAAAACATATCACCTATCTTCATTCATGACATCGAAGCAAACTCTAAAATATATACAGAAGTTTTAATAGACACATACACGTTTATACATATACACAGCCTCAGGCACACCTACTGGCAAATGCAGACATATAATATGTTAGTATATACACCCCCCACACACACTCATATTTGTTAGGCGTATCTCAGCTAGACGAATGAATGCACTTTTATATGATGTACGGGCGTATATATGTGTGAGTGTGTCTGTCTGTGCATTTATACAAAACGGTAATAACATATGGTAACATAGTGTAGGACCGAAAACTTTATAGAATAAGAGTAGACACGAAGACGACAAATGTAAAGAAGGAGGAGGAGTAGGAGGAAGGGATATTTTGTGTAGTTGATGTTGATTAAGGTAGGTTAGGTAGGTGTTAATAGATAATGAAAATACTAATGACAGCATTCTGCGAATTAGTTTTCACATAATAAATTGAATTTGACTGAAGACAGTGAAGGAGGTACTGTCAGATATGGGTATCCTTTGGGATGTGGGGAAAAAGGGCTTGTGAATGTACTGGTTGCAGATATTTTGTTGTCCAGTGTTCTATGGTGTGGGCAGAGGAAGTAAAACTAAGGTTGTTTTACATTCCTAGTTGCCACTCAACGTTTACTGAAACTGTAGATCATGTTTGCCTTCAAAAATAATGAACATTATATAGAGTCGGGAGAATACTTTATACACATAGGAGACAAGACAACGTCTCTTGGATTAGTCTCAGTGAAGTAACTGGTCAACGAACGGGGACAACATAATATACAAATGGATCGCTACTTGCTTGAAAGATATGACAATATCTGTATTATTAGGCTTAACTGAAACAGCTGTAAGGGACCATGTTTGATTTTTGCAGATAATAAATCTGTATTAAATGTTGTATCTGCATTTTCTTACTTACTTTTGAACGTGTGTATATATATGTCTATGTATGTATGTATGTATGTATGTATGTATGTATGTATGTATGTATGTATGTATGTATGTATATATGTGTGTGTGTGTATGTGTGTATGTATGTATGTATGTATGTATGTATGTATGTATTTATGTATGTGCAGATTTGTATGTTTTATGTATGTTACATATCTAGACATGCTCATATATATTTAAAGGATAAACGTCTGGAAGGTTTTACAGATTTTTACAGGCCTAGTGATGGATTGGATTTGTAGCCTTCGAATTAGCTTTCTCCTTTCTGGTTTGAGCAGCCTAATTTCTCAAGATTGGCAATTAGGTGGTGTGTTACGTACCCTAGGGCCCCAGTAATTACAAGTACAAACCTGATCTTGTAATCTGGATAGAGTAGCTGTAGATTTCTCAATACTTCAGCATAGGTGTTCTCTTTCTCACTGATCTTCAGCTTTATGTAAACATCAGCTAATTTCCACAACCGTGCACAGTTCCTCTACTCTATCCCAAATCATTATATCAGGTCTGTTGTGCTTGTATTTTATTGAGGTACATTCCATCAGTCTTCCTTTTCATTACCAGTGGCTTTGTCCTTTACCATATTGTTGATTTTATTTCTTGTCCTCGGGATTATCCTTCCGACGGATTCCATTATAGATTGTCCTAGCTACACCGTCATGTCTCATCGGTAGATATACCGTGATGGCATTTTTGGGCAATTGTTTATGATGTGGATGTTATCTTCAGTGTGAACTCCACAAACTCTTCATCGATTGTCACATTTTACGGCTTTTGCCGCATCTGTATCCCTTTTGTATTTAGTTGATATTTCCTGTTCCTGGATTGCAAACACATACCCTTCAAAGTGGGAGGTAATAATCCGACTATTCGGCCATGATAAACTACTTTGATGATCAATGTTACTGTTATGACGGAGTTTTCTACAAACACATCGATTCATAGTCTCCTGCTCATATAGACCCATTCTTTCATCTGATGATACATTGCGGTAGAGTCGTGCGACTCCTTTGGGCATGTATTCTAGATAATCAGACAAAAAGAGTGTTGCTCAAGGAGCTGCCTTCCAAGTCTTATGAAGTTATCAGCTTCATGTATGCAAACTTAGTCAAGGGATGCACTTCGAGGTTTGGTGGTGAAAAGAGGTTGCCGGAGGGATATGATGCGACATTTAAAGGCATTTTGGATCGATGTTAAGCCTCTACCGCCATGTTTACTTTTTTGGTCGAGCCGTTCTACATCACTGTTTATTTGGAAATTATGCGTACTTGCTAGTATTTTTCGGGTTTTCACATCAAGGGCTCGGATCTCTTCAAGCGTCCAGTCAAGCAGTCCAAATGTTGGTATGAGTACTGGCACTGCAAACACATTGTGGACCACTGTTTTCTTGAATGCACAAAGTTCTGAGGTTCAAATTTTCTTTATTCGGATGTAATAGTCTTTAGAGACACGTGTTTCGTTATAGGTACCACTGTAAAATATATTTTCATTCACCCCTAGATACCTGTAACATTCCTCGCCAGATACAGGGAAGCAGTCAAATCATTGACAGTGTTGCTACTAGCCTGGTTTATAGTTTTTCCCCTTTTCACAACTATATAACAACATTTATCTACATCCTTTGAGAAAGTTGTAACTAGGTCAAGGCTTTTTTTCATCTTATGCATATTCTTTGCAGAAAGATTTAAGTCATCTCCAAAGAAACAGAGTATAATTTTAGTATTTCTGTTTCCTTGTGAACCAGTGAGATACTTCAGACTTCCTTAACATAAATGACAAGGGGTTTACAGAAAGTATAAACAACATCACAGAGAGGCTGTCTCCTTGGAATATGCCTTTGGGATATTGTACTCTATCGGTGATAATACAGTCACACATTGTGTTTAATTTCAAGATGATGGCCCTACGAAGAAGTCAGGTCAGCTATGGCTTTGACTATTCTCACTGAAACTTTAGCAATTGAAGGGCTTCTAGCGTCCATGAATGGGGAACAGAGTCAAATCTAGCCACATTGAAACTATGTATGTATGTATATATGTATGTATGCATGTATGTGAATGTATGTATGTAGGTATTTATGTTTATACAGAGTAGTTGTACGAACAGGGATTTAAATCAATGGTATAAAAATACCATTCAAAATACATTATTCATATATTGTTATTTCTTTGAAAAGGAGTGAATAAGTTCATGTTAAAAAAAAAATCTAAGAATGTGAACGGTCAACAATCTCAAGAAGAAAGAATTTTGAAATCTTATGCCAATAAGGACAATTCTCACTATTGACAAGCGGAGAGCTATTGGCATGCTGCTGTGCTGACGTCCCAATATCCGTCATCAGCTTAGTATTTGAGTTAACATATCTCTTGTAGAATTCACATATACAAAAATCGACAAAAACACATTTATAGCCTAAGGTAATTAACACAACAAAATGAAAAATGAAGAGAAATGACTCAGAATGACCACTGGCAAGAATATGGACTACAAAGATGGTTAAGGTCATATTAAAAACCATATAACGAAAGTTTTTAATTCTCCGTTATAATAGATTAAGAGACAAATGACTCAAGGAACCTTTAATATATTATAGGCACAAAGTCAATATATTATTAGGTATATGATGTGTTCAAAACTCAGAAACAGTAACGTCTCGATATGCGAATTAATTCATTCCTGGAGAATGTTTGTAAAGCGAAAACTCGTAAACAGGAAATAAAACTCGTAAACAGGAAATAACAACTCGTAAACCCGTAAGTCTCGTAAAGCGGGCCCCCGTAAAGTGAGATATTACTGTTTTTCGATATATTTCTATATGTACTGAAAGATCAGGCATATAATATCAAGGAAGTTGATGAGGTATAATTAGTTAACCAGATGGTTAACACGTTGGTGGGAATTCTTATCTAAGTGTATCAGGTAGTTCTCAGAAGTTGGAATAAGAAGAGATGAGTTAGGATGGAGAGTGAAAAGATTGCTACTTAACAGGTGAGAATGGATGCAGTGCTAAGAGAGGTCAAGAACGATACTGTGCAAGAGGAAGAGGTAGAGAGAGGGGGGAATAGTGTGAGGGACAGAAGGGAAAGAGAGGGAAGACAGATGTAAGGAAAGAAGGGAGAGGGCGAGAGAGAGAATGACGGATATGGCAATCGATTAGCGCTTTGTTCACAACTTGTAACACCGTAAATTAAATGGTCATTCATACATCAAAAGTTAATTGAACATTATCACGGCGACGTCCAAATTCAATGCACACACAAACACACACACACACACACACACATACAAATATATATAAATAAATAGCACGCCCACACATAATTGTCAGATGTATAAATATAAACACACACACACACACACACACATATATATATATATATATATATATATATATATATAATATCCATACATATGTCTGTATGTACACATGTACGCATATATGTATGTGCATGTGAATGTGTGTAATAATATAGCAATTATCAATACAGCTACCAGTTTATGGCTATTTGTAATTCATCTTTACAATAAAAACCTAAGTATTGTGGCATGCTGAGTCTTCCGAACTATGTCAGGGAATTAAGTTACGATAAAATGTCTTACGGCTTCAAACGCATGCTTGCTTGTGTAAATATATATATTTGTATGTGTAAGTACATGAATGCTTATGTGCTTTTGTGTATGCGTATACTTGCACATGAGCTCAGGTGTATGTTCATATGGGTATGAATGTGATATGTGTGTATGAGTGTTATATGTGTATGTGTATATGAGTGTTTATGAGTGTAGGTAAGTAAATGAATATTTACCTGATTGAGCCAGCAGTTTGTTGTAAGTATTTGGTTTCTCTCATCCTGAAAGAGAAAAGAGAATAATGTAACGATCAAACTTCAAACTGGAGACAGTATTATCGAAAAGCATAGAATACTATTTCGTTATCTATATTTAAGAATATTTATGAAGAAAAGTGAATACAGTACATATGAATGAATGGATGCGAAAGTGAGAGAGAATCAAGAAAAATGAATAAGGAATATTAAGAGAAAAACAAAAGGAAGTAGGAAGGCAGAGAATACTTTGAAGCACAATCCCAATCTTATATTGCTGCGAGACAAATACGCACTGAAGATAGCCAAGGCTACGGATTTCCTTTAACATTGTAATCATTATATATTAGAAGAAATACAAATAGCAAAACACTATATTTTCTCTTGTTTGAAATACCACACTACATATCCAACATGAAACTAATAAACTAGTCAATTTTTGTTTGTTTTTACGCATGCACGTATTTTCAAAGTATACTGTAATTGCCGATCTGTCTGTCAGTGTGCCTAGTGGCCTTTCTCTCACTTGCTCTAATGTCACCCTGCCTCCCTCTTTTCCTCTCCCTCTCTATCTCTATCTACCTATCTAACTATCTATATATCTATCTATCTACAGTTATGTGTCCCTGAGCATGCGCGCACTTATCGACATATATACATACATATATATATATATATATATATGCAAATACATATATATACATACATATATATAGATGTATGCATGTATATATATATATTCATATATATATCTATGTGTATATATATATATATATATATATATATATATGCACACACATATATACATATGTATATCTATATCTATATATATATATATAAGCACATATGCACAAAATACATTTATATGTGTGTGTGTTTATGTGTTTGTGTGTGTGCTTGTGTCTGTGTTCCTGTGTGCAAAGTGTACATATATGTATATTTTATATTTTACGCACTTATTTATGCAATATAACACGAGACCAAAGAGGCAGAAAAGAAATAAGAGCGGATATACGTATCATATTATTCACACATACAAGCACAGACACTCACTCACACACACATGCGGTTACACACTCACACGCACACGCATACGCACTCATACATATACAGCACTGGTGTATACTTCAAAAGAAAAGTGTTAGTTATGCAGGTCACAGAACATCTATTGATTGCATCGGTGCAAGTCATTGTGATAACTATTTACAGATATCTTTCACTATTTGTATTTTGGAAATATACATTCAATCAGATATATTTGGCCTATAACCAATATATACGTCCGTTGTGATCTGCATCAAAATAGGGGAAGCTCAACAGATTCATAGTTCAAATGCTTTGTGCATTTGATATATGGAACGTTATGAGTTTTAAGTGTTGCTATTTGTCCGGTCGGTATAGTCGCCCAGGTTTATACTTTTTTCATAATCATTTCATATAATATTTGGTGAATTTTAAAGTCTTTTGTTTCCAATTTTACTGGTGTACCGGTCATTGCTTTTACAATGCTTTTCCGGTGGCAAGGGTACAGAGCAAATATGACAGCAACAGAGAATACATTTCGCCTGAGATTTGAGTTCTTTCTGTTTCTTCATAGGTTTTTATGTGTTCCACCAGTATAATTTATTAAAAGATTAACGACATACACACATGCCTTGTAACAAACATGCTAATAATGATATACATACATACGCATATTTTTACATGTATTTATGTATACCTATGCCTACCTCGGTTCTAATTTTATTGTCTTTTCTCTCTCTCACTCTCTCTCTCACTACACAAACACCCCCGCCACACACACACGCACGTCGTGGTTGATAACTTAGAATTGATAAGCTCCAATTTACTGCTTGCACAGATAGAATTCTAAAATCCAATCAGGGTACAGTATTTCTGTTGTATGGGGAATCTGTACCTCCGCAAATGGCTAAGTGAACTATGCGCAGGACAGTCTGAGAAGAGTGTCATACGCGCAGCCATAGTGTACAGGTCGTAGGAATAGAGATATCGTAGAGTGTTTGTTGGAGATATACAGTTGGAAAGTAATAAGAGAACATCAGGAAAGTTTGATATTATAGCAGTTCAGACATAACAGTGACTATGAGAAGTCATACGTCATATCAATATGCAAAACAGATTACTTAACCCCAATGCGGGGATCGCCGTCTCTTTGCCTTCCTTGAACTTTAACATTTCATGTACTGTTTTATCTGTTTTCACAGTAGTACATTCATTAATATTTCCTGCAGCCAAGGTGGCGAGCTGGCAGAAACGTTAGCACACCGGGCGAAATACTTAGTGGTATGTCGTCTATCTTTACAATATGAGTTCAAATTTCGCCGAGGTCGACTTTTCCTTTCATCCTTTCGTAATCGATAAACTAAGTACCAGTTGCGTACTAATCGCATGGACCCCTCCTCCAAAATTTCGGGCCTTGTGCCTAGAGTAGAAAAATATTTTGTACTAGTCGATAGAATAAGTATCACTTCACTTCTGGTAATCGAATTGAACGCACCTTCGAACTCGTTGGTCTAGTGCCAAAATATGAAACCAATATTTTCTACCGCCATACAAGAATTTGTCAATCCGTTCATTTATCTTTATCTACCCAACAAATTCCTCTAATTTCGCTCATTACAAATTAACAAACCTGTGTAGATGGTTGTGTGTGAGTAGGTTTAAATATGTGTTGACGTACCTCTATATACCTGCGTCTGGTTCGCCTATGTGTATTTATGTGTTACTAAAGGAAAGAATATACACCAATTTTCTACGCGGAACTCCTACATACACGATCGAAATATCAGAAGCAGGAGCTAATTTTTATTAAAATACTTACTATGTCAAACATATAATGTTAGAAATTCCACTGTATTTATCTTTGGGGCATAGTGGAATAGCGGACCACATCTCAGTTTCTTCAACGTTAGACAATTTTAAAATAAATTGCTTTTGAACTGGACATGACAGTGTGCACTAGCAAACAGATTTCATATTTGCTACAGTAGCTAATTAATCATTTGTGGGTGATCTGCGTGTCCGCAGTGTCAATATGTTCCGAACTTATAAATGTGAACTGTCATTCATATGTTCTTTTAGCTATATAGACAGAAGTATACAAAAATTTAGTATATAAGAACACAGGCTATATCCGTTACGATCAACCGGCATAAATATTTTAGCAGGTTTCCAGAACTTGTTCCCTATCTGAAACTGACCGTAGTGACTTTCATTCGGTTTTATTCTTCATCTTTTATTTATTTCAGTCATATAACTGCGATCATGCCGGAGTAGCATCTTCGTGTCCTCAGTCGAATAAATTGCCCACAATGCGTATCTCAAACTCTGTCTGGTACTTCTTTTATCGGACTCTGGAACTGGTAAGTGAAGGAAATGCAGAAGAACCAAGATGGGTTGTCAAGCGTTGTCGGAGGAATAGCACGATGACGCACACACATTTATACATGCATATATGTATACATACATATGAATATATATATATGTGTATATACATATGTATATATATATATAGATATATATATATATATATATATATATATAATATATATATATATACATATGAAACTTGTACTAGGTATATGGTAAATTTGACAGCTGCTGATTTTGCGCCATTATTATATTTGACAATCATTATTATTTGTTAGATAACTGACACATCTATATCTTTAGTCTGACTCATTTTGCGCTTTATAAATTAATTATAAATCGTTTTTTGCTATTTTTGTTTAGGGATGGATAAGTCGGAAATTCGTTGAGTTTTGAAATATGAATTCTTTGTTGGAAATACAGCAACACAGATAGCTCGGAATATCAATGGAGTATTTCATTCTAATGTTATTATACAGCAGACAGTATCAAATTGGTTTGCAAGGTTTCGTTCTGCTAACTTCGACATCACAAATGAACAACGCAGTCGACCAGAAACGATGGTGGATAATGACGAACTGAAAGTCACCGTCGAGTCAGATCCATCTTAAAGAGCCCGAGAATCATCGTTGTTGTTTGGTATTATCAAGCAAACGTTATCGCCTCACGTAGTTCACATCGGTGAAGTGAAAAATTTGGATAAATGAGTTCCACATGGACTCAATGAAAATCAGAAACATTTTTGAATCGAATTCATGTGATGAGAAATGGATCCAGTACTACAACCGTAAACGTTCACCACAATGGTTGGACAGAGGTGAGCCACCAAAACACAATCCAAAAGCAAAATTCATCAAAATATGCTGATGGTATGTGTTTGGTGGTCTGCCGCAGGTGTGATCCACTACGATTTCATTAATCCTGGCTCATCAATCACGGCCGAAGTATACTGCAGACAACTGGACCAAATGATGCAAAAACTTACAAAGAAATAGGCTAGATTATTCAACAGATCCACTCCTATGTTATTGTAAGACAATGCCAGACATTGGCGAAACTACAGGAGTTGGAGTTGGAAGTTCTCCATCATCCATAAGACTCACCTGATCTTGCCCACACTGGCTATCCCTTCTTACAGAATTTGGTTAACATTTTTATAGGAAAAACATTTAATTCCGACGATGCCGTCAAATAAGCCTTCCAAGATTTTATTGACTCTAGATTGCCAGGATCTTAATGTTCCGAATTGGATAAGTTACCGCTGAAATGGCAAGAGTGTATTGACAATATAGGGGCATACTTTGATGCATAAAACTATTCCCTGTATTTATAAAACTTTAGCAAACTTTTTTCTTTTCTAAAATTTCATACTTGACGACCGAATATACACATATATAGACACACTCACACACACAGATATATACAAACATGTATATATATATATATATATATATATATATATTTACATATATATATATATACTTTATTTAAAGCAGCAGAAAATTCAACAAAATCTGTAACTCTGAGTTTCTCGTTGCCGTTCATCAGACAGTTTTTGTTAGAATGGAACCGATATATCAATTCCATTCTAACAAAACTGTCGGATGAACGGCAACGAGAAACTCAGAGTAACAGATTTTGTTGAATTTTCTGCTGCTTTAAATAAAGCATATTACTCTACCACTGGTATTTGAGTACTCTTTTTTTCTACCTTGTTTCACATATATGTGTTTACTCCGGTATATATATATATATATATATATATATATCTTTTAGTTAATTATTTCGGGACAGGATGGACCACTTGAGCAGAGAGTTGTTGTTGGTTGAGACATATCCATGTGTAGGTGGTTTGTTCGGGTATCTTTTGAAAGTTGTGGGGTCTTTTCCTACTTAATTTCTTTTTGGATAACAATGCAGGACCATATATATGTATGTATATATATATATATATATATATATATATATTATATATATATATGTGCGTGTGTGTGTGTGTGTGTGTGTGTGTGTTTTACTGGTTTCTGCATAGTTTACTTGGGCTTAGCAAATTCATCTACAAGCCAATGGTCTAGGCCTACCACGTGAGACACATGCCGAATATGCCAATAAATTATGTTAATGTGAATGTTAGAATATTGATTTCGTAACAGAACTCTCACATTTTAATTTATTTTATTATTTTTTACTGCTATTATATAACTCAATGTGAGTAACTTCCCGATGTTTTCATATGCATTTTTAAAAATATTTGACAGATTTATTTTCTTTTTTTTTTTAATATAGTAAAAATCGTAGGTCCAGAAGCAAAGCCGACATTTAACTAACGCTATTAACTGTCGAATTCATATTTGCAAAAGATGAGCTCGTACTTTAGTCTACGTTGCTAATGTGTTTGGACTTCTATGTACGGTATACAGAATTTAGTTTATGACACCACAAATTTCGTTCCCAACGCACCTCTAAACATGTCTTTGTAGCTGCTATCATTGAAGTTGAAAAACTTAGTGCGACGAATAGATTCCCTTTCATCTGTAATGACTATATTTTCAATTTGATCTGAAAGTTTATTGGGGGAAGATTTAAGACAAAATTACATTATATATGAATATTCATGTAGAATTAGGTTACAGATATATAACTAATCAAATAATACAATAATAAACTTTCTGTCAACTTTCTTGGTATGTGTTGCTCAGTAGGTGTCTGTAGTGAAAATACAAAATGCCGAATCTTATATTTCACTGTTATGCACGCTGCAATTGGGTTCCATTTAAGATTGTCTGAGTGTTAAGTGTTTACATAAACTGAAGATGAAGTTTTAATAACTCTATATTATATTTTAGTCTTGTGGGATGTGGGAAGTCCGTGCAAATTGCAGGGTTTGGAATTCGAAGTTAGAATAGTTTATTCCATTCTTGTTTGCTTATAATTTTCGATTCAGTTGAAGTGAAAAGATAAAGTTTTTCCCCATTTGTAATTGTTAGTAATTGACGTGTTAGTTATAGCATTAATGTGGGACTTTTGTACTCAACATCCATGATTAATGCAACATCTCTCTCATATGATTCATTAATTATGGTGTAATATAGTTCTTTTTGTGTTCATAGTTAATTTCCAAACTCACTCCCACTACTGTTAAATTTCGATTCCGTGTTGATAATTCAGAAATAAGAAGGCGGTTATAAAATCACAGAAATTATCTCTTTGTTTCTACGTTCTGATATGTTGAAACTAATGCAATTTCGTACAAATAATTTCCCAATGTTGTCTTCCTTTTAGATGTAATACTTGGAGAGGGGAAAATTTAAATGGTGAGAGTATGTGTATAAACATATATGCACACACACACACGCACACACACACACACACACACACACACACACATAATTATATGCATACACACATGCATATATATATATACGTATATATGAAGATGCATACACATGTACACACATATATTTATGAGAGTGTATGTGAAATCCCGCGGGTTTGTGGTTAGGAAGTTGCACTCAGGATCGCCAGCTTGCGGTTTCGATTAAGGAAGTAGGCAATGCGTTGTGTTCCTGAGGAAATAATTCATTTCACGTTGCTTCAGTCAGCTCAGGTATCGCAAATGTGTAATCTAGCGACGGACCCGCTGGAAAATTAGCCTTCTATTTAGTTGGCAACCAAGTTCCCATAGTTTTTTTTAAAACATTGTAATTTATTGCGTTTTTAAATTTTGGAATCTATTTTTTTCGAGAATTCTATTTTTGAATCATTTTGTATATTTTCTAGTTAATTTTTGTTTCTTTTCAGATCATTAAAATGGAACGTCAAGTTAAGAAAAACGAGCATTTTCGAAAGCTCTTTCTTTTGCTTTTAATCGCGGTCCTAAGGCCGCAAAAGCTGCTCGCGACATTTATGCTGTGTATGGAGAGAGTGTCCCCGCTGGGGATTCGTATGCCAAGTTCAAAAATGGAAATTTTGACCTAAATCACGAACCTCGTTCTGGCCATCCAATTGAGTTTGATGAAGAGCGATTAAACCAATTTTTTGCACGAAAATTCTCGTCAAACGACAAGGGAACTGGCGGAAAAAATGGAATGCTCCCACACTGCTATAGAAAAGCATCTTCACTCGATGGGAAAGGTTCAGAAGTATGGAGCATGGATTCCGCATGCTTTAAGTGCCAACAACAAAAAATCAGCGAGCCACAATCTCCGATGGTTTGCTTGCTCTTCACCGCTCAACTCATGGGCACAAGAAAATATTACAAGCAACGAAAAGTGGTGTTTGTACATCAATATGAGGCAGCGTAAGAATTGGTTTAGCCCCGGTAAACCAGCGACACTACGCGTGAAACAAGATCTTCATCCGAATCGCTTGAACGGAACCAAACAGTCAACGCGGAACTCTATGTTCAACAGATGGAACAACACAACACAGCTATTCAAGAAACAAGACCTAATCGGCAGCATGAGGTTCTGCTGCACGACGACGCCCGCCCTCATATCGCCAATATGCCCAAGGAAGCCATTCAAATGCATGGCTGGTAAGTGCTGCCACCCCCGCCGTACTCTCCTGATTTGGCACCAACGGATTTCCACCTCTTTCGATCTCTTTCAAATGCTATGGGCGAAGTTTTGTTCAATACTGATGCATAATTGAGAGCTTGGTTGGGTCAATTTTTCGTGTCGAAATCGGGTTATTTCTTCCAACGAGGTACTGAAAATCTTGTTGAATGTTGGGAGGATACATTATTGGGTGAATACATCACTGATTAATTAGTTGTTACTTTTATTGAAGTTTATACACACACACACACACACACACACACACACATATATATGTGTGTGTGTGTGTTTGTGTGTGTATGACATTACATCTAGAAAATTACTCTCTATCTAAATAGCTATTCTGAAATCATTTGGGTACTAAGTTAGTGCAAGATTCTAAAGTAATTCCAAAATGTCATAGTAATAGTTGATGTGCATTAAGGAAAATTAAATGTACACATTTTAGATTTTTAAATAATTGTGCATTTGGAGTAACTTATTGTGTTAAACTTTTTGTTGATATTCAAATCTTAAATAATCTAAAGTGCGGCTCTGTTAGTTATCATACCAATAGGAAATATATCGCCTTCCTTAAAAGCATGCAGTCCACTTTTACTAATATTTAATATTATTGAAATTTAATTTCATGAGCACTGTTTAAGACGAAAAAAAAAACAAAACAAAACAAAATAGTAATTGTAAATGAATTACGCTAATTACTAATTAAGGTTAATTTAGAAATCTAAAATCGTTAATAACAGAAATACAGACGCATTTTTTTCTTTTTTCGTTGAAGAACAGATTATTATGTCTCAAACATAGTGGCTGTGTTAACAGTGAAATTTGTGGAAAATATAACATATAATTAAATCTGGCAACCTATATATAATATGTAATTATGTTATATTGGAGTTCAATGGCAACGGTTTAAGTTCATGTAGAATTGTCAAAGATACACATACTCCTACACACAAGTGTAAGCGCGCACGCATGTATGCATATATTTATGCTTGTTGGTATATAAACATACACTATGTGAGTGTGTATATGTGTGTATCAATATGTATGTAATTAAAAAAAAAAAATATATATATATATATACATATACACACACACACAAAAAAAAATGAAAAACGTCTTAGCATTGCAAATCAATAAACAAGGAGCCAGTGCTTTTGATACTGATTGGCGATTGTGATATATTTTTATGCTCATATATTTTTACGTAAATAACTTATTAAACACCTCCATATTCGTAACATATGAAACTAAACATAGAAATGCAATGTCTGCCATTTGCCGACGCACACATACATGCATACGCACATATATTTTCGTTTCTGATAAAGAAAGTTAACTTTCTAAGCAATTATTCATCTAATTATTATCTTTATATGTCATACTATGTTTAACAATTTTCACATTGCTCTCTGTTGACCCATCACCTACGCATAAAGTACACCTACGTTGACATATGCGTTCATTACGTTACCGAATTTGATATTCAATGTTATGTATTTTACAACATAATATGCAACGTATTATAGATTCGCTAGAAATCAAGCGATATTTGTGCCAGTTGCTGTTTTCTTTTTTTGATATGAGGAAAGGTCTCGCGCAGAGTCACATCTGTTCTCAGAACAGTGTATGCGTTACCCCAACAGAAGAGCTAGTCTACAACATGGGAGTGAAACAGAGTCAGAGGTGTTGCCTCAGAGTATTTTTATTGCTGTGGCCACATCTAGTGGCCACTCATTCCGAGTTGCTGCTCGGTTTTGGACTTTATGCATATTATTCAGAATTGGACAGTTTTACACTACCACAAAACCTGTTTTTCTTACCAACTCTGCTTGGTAAGCCTAATCCTTTAGTTGCCGACAACGCGACCACTTGAAAAGTTATACAGGGCTACATATTACCAGTGGCAATAAGAGTGATCAGACATGTATACATGCATAAATACACACATTCATACTTCCATTAATACATTCATATACACACAATCAATCAAACATATATACATTAGGAGGAAGCTAATTCGAAGACTACAGATCCAATTATCACTGGAACCGTAAAAATTAGTAAAACTTTCGAGAAGTTTATCATTTAAACATTTATAAGCATGTCTAGATATGCAACTATATGCATGAGAATATATACATGAAACATACTAATCTGCACATACATGCATACATACAAAACATATATACATACATATATACATACATAGAAAAATACCCTGACACCCACCCCCAACAAGGGCCTTAACTCTAACATTTTAGAGCTCCATGACCTTCATTTTTCAGGTGCAAAATTCAGGTTCATTAAGACTGCAATTTTGATGAAATTTGAAACATAGATATTCCAGTTCATTACAGAAAATATAACAGAAAGATCTAATTCTTCAATTGCATGTAACACGGGCAACGCCGGGTATCTCTGCTAATATATACATACATACATATATATATATATCTATATATATATATATATATATATATATATATATATATATAAACAGGGTGCGTAAAATATTTGAGGACAGATTTATGTTTATAAAAATGTGATATATAATAACAGATAATAAATGTTATGAAGATAAAAAAAAACTTTTTTTCTATAATGTTATTCAATAAACCACTTTCAGCTTTGACTACCGCTTCTATATGAGGTCTAAATCATCTACAAGCTCGAATTAAGTGTTCGTGGTTCATTTTGGACATTACTCTGATTATTGCACCCTCCAAGGAATCTTTACTGTTATGGCCGTGTTCATTGACATCTCTTTTAACAGCGCTCCACATGTAATAAACCAATGGATTGAAATCTGAGGAATTAGGAGGCCAAATGTTAGGGGTCATGAAAATTTTCAGCCATCCATTCCTGTGTTACTAGTTCCATGCGTGATAGGGCACAGTCTTATTGAAACACATATGGCCTTCCATTGCATACAATGTCTATCCAGAGTTTAATTATTTCCAGGACCACAATGTGGGAAGTAGAGTTAATTCTATGGCTTTGTGGAAAGAAGTAAGGAAGCATCACATGATCTTCACTGCTGGTCTGCACATAACCATCAGTCACTTCTGTTAACTTTTTGATCTTGGTCGAAGTGTTTCTCGTTTGAGAAAAACTAACTCAAATCTCCTTCTGCTGGATTTTTCAATTTCTGTAATAGCCTTTTAGATCTGATGTAGTGATTTTCTTTTGCTTTTTCTGACAAATTCACCTTTCCTCATCATATAAATCTTATATTTGATGTCTTTTGTGGACAGCATTTCTGACTGTTACTGATGAAGATGTTTCGTAATTGGCCTCATGGATTTTCTGAGATTGTAATCAATGGTCTATTGAACTTGCCGGATAAATTCAGGTCTTCTGATGACTTCAGAGCGTTTACAATGCTTTTTATGCTTTGATATTAGAGATCCGTTTCTATGTTCAGTTTCTAGCTCCTTACAAACTTTGTAGACGAAAGAGCTGGCAACTTTTAAAAATCGCAATATTTCTAAATCGCTATGCTCAGCCTTTATAACCACAATAACAGTATGCCTATTTATTTCTCGGGTAAGCTGAGGGTCTCCTATTATTATCTTCTGAAACAAAGATTATACAGAGTTAGTAAAAAATGAAGCAATGCCCCAAAAAGGCATGTACTCAGATACCTTACGCACCACGTATATATATTCATGTGAGAATTAGAACCAGTAGTAATGTTGTAAACATTAACGAACACACCCAGTGTATGTGTCAGCCTCTTATATTGAGTACGTGTGTTAGGTTATATATATATATATATCACAACTCGTGTTCCACATCTCCTTTTTTTAAATATAAATATATATATATATGAGTAGTTGAATGAATTATCTTATTAAGGATAATTCGAAAGATAACCGATACCTGGGTAGCAAATTCACATCAGAAAGAACACGGTTGAGCTACGTCCCTAGGGCATAGACTACGTGTCTTCGTGCGGAAATTTGTATGTTTATTTTAAAACTATAAGTATATGAAAGAATGGAGTTGAACGACTAGTTAACAAATATCCTTTATTCTCGACATATGTTTCGAAGGCTGCATATTCCTAATTCCGAAGGAATAAGGAGTACATTATGCAGATTTCTCATCAGGAAAATCAACGAACTTATGTCGACATCAAAATGCACAAAAACCTTTTAGCTGACCGCTCTCAAGGAGCGCATGGCGATAATGAGTGTCTCTTTATAAGGAGAGACGTCAGAGTGGCTGAATGTAGAAGAATCTAGAAGGTTCTAAAGGTTCAACGGTTCAAACGAAGTAGGAGGAGGGAGGCATAAGAATAGTAAGGTGAGAGATTGCAGGTCAAAAGAATGGTGGGTTTAAATGATTTCTTTTATGAATGAGTACCTGTGTGTGTGACTGTATATAACTGTCTTAATGTGCGTATGTGTGTGTCTGAATGCGTGATTGTGTTTGTGGATGGGTAGATGTCAGACAACTGACAGCTGTGAGGTGAGAGGTCTGTGTCTGTGTGTTCGATTATGTTTACTGTAGAGAAAGGAAAGTAGATAGCGAAAGGGAGAAAGAATCGGGCGAGGTGAGAGGCAACGCAAGAATGGATAGTAGTAATTGGGAATATAAGAAAATCTTTTTGACTATTGGGGTGAAATATAGCAAAAATATTTTTTGGAAATCGAGGGGTTATCTATATTAGTCACTATTTATATGAGTGAAAGGTGTGTCTTTTCCAGTGTAAATACCTGTAGGATCTTTCGACGATTGTATTTATTAAAGGGACTTTGGCGAACAAAATATGAAAAATTTCGGAATTAGAGATGCCACAAAATTTTCTGCCTTTATCAAACGGGAAGGACACCGACAAAATGGACCATTCGAGCTTGAACGTAGTGTTATTGTTCTTCAGACGCCAGACTGATTTGCTTAGACCCGTGCTGTGTTGCTTTCTCTTATCTCTGAAAGTGGAATAATGGTTGGAGATCCTTTGGGCTAATTTACAAGAGGTTGCGCCAATGTAGAAGTAGACATCGGTTCCAGAAGAGATTTTGCATTGGTAAGTGGTGTTTCTAATTTTGGAATTTATGGATAAGAACTTTAATCTTTTGGGGTTGGTTTTCGATACTAAGAGATAGTTTTTATTGTTGTGATAGGTGTAAAAATTGTTGCTGGCTTTGGCCACGATACTATTCATCTTATTATCATTACTATAAGTTGTAATATCGTCGGCAAATTCTCTGGCTATGGGAATGCTGCGATTGTTATCATCAATAATATAACTTTTATTAAGAATGCTGGTACTATTACCACTAACACCACCACTGTTAATAATCTGGCTAATATTATTATCATTATTACTATTGCTAACGCTAATGGTGCTATGAATGTTGCTAATATCCATACTACTTCTATTATTATTATTGTATGTTACGTTGGAATGGGTAAGGGCGGTGTCGCTGCTCATGGGTGATGAAACCCTATTTAGCAGCTTATTATTGTGGGAAGCTATTATCTGCGAAAGATTTGAGAATGCTATTCTTACTTTAAGCGAATTTATAGTGGAGTGGTATCTAGAATTCCTAGGAAAATTCTTAGCAACGGCTTCACGGAATTGTAAAGGGAGATTAGACCTGATTTGTCTCCCGAAAGGAATCACAAACCAGATATAGTTTTTTTTTCTTGGAGTGGCTGAGAGTGTTGACATTTACATTAAAGGGTATATTTCTGTGTTGTAGAATGGGTTTTGGTTTACGCTGGCCTCCCCTGGTCCGTAAATTGTTATTGTAAAATATATTTGTGTTGACGTTGCTAGAGCTGAAATCACTATTTATGTTATTTATATTATTATTAGAAGCTATCTTATCTTGATGGACAGATATTAGTTTAGGATGGGCCGGATCGATATATGATACCTTATTCCTATAACCGGCCTTTGACAAGGCGGCATTATAAAATTCTGCTTTCTGTTTAAAAATGTCGACATTTGCTGATAACTTTGATAGTCTTAAGGATATATTTTTAACCAAAGTATCGTGGCCAACGCCAGCAACAATTTTTACAACTATCGCAACAATAAAACTATGTCTTAGTATCGGAAACCAACCCCAACAGATTAAAGTTCTTATCCATAAATTCCAAAATTAGAAACACCACTTACCAATGCAAAATCTCTTCTGGAACCGATGTCTACTTCTACATTGGCGCAACCTCTTGTAAATTAGCCCAAAGGATCTCCAACCATTATTCCACTTTCAGAGATAAGAGAAAGCAACACAGCACAGGGCTAAGCAAATTAGTCTGGCGTCTGAAGAACAATAACACTACGTTCAAGCTCGAATGGTCCATTTTGTCGGTGTCCTTCCCGTTTGATAAAGGCAGAAAATTTTGTGGCATCTCTAATTCCGAAATTTTTCATATTTTGTTCGCCAAAGTCCCTTTAATAAATAAAATCGTCGAAAGATCCTACAGGTGTTTACACTAGAAAAGACACACCTTTCACTCATATAAATAGTGACTAATATAGATAACCCCTCGATTTCCAAAAAATATTTTTGCTATATTTCACCCCAATAGTCAAAAAGATTTTCTTATATTCCCAATTACTACTATCCATTCTTGCGTTGCCTCTCACCTCGTCCGATTCTTTCTCCCTTTCGCTATCTACTTTCCTTTCTCTACAGTAAACATAATTGAACACACAAACACAGACCTCTCACCTTACAGCTGTCAGTTGTCTGACATCTACCCATCCACAAACACAATCACGCATTCAGACACACACATACACACATTAAGACAGTTATATACAGTTACACACACAGGCACTCATTCATAAAAGAAATCATTTAAACCCACCATTCTTTTGACCTGCACTCTCTCACCTTACTATTCTTATGCCTCCCTCCTCCTACTTCGTTTGAACCGTTGAACCTTTAGAACCTTCTAGATTCTTCTACATTCAGCCACTCTGACGTCTCTCCTTATAAAGAGACACTCATTATCGCCATGGGCTCCTTGAGAGCGGTCAGCTAAAAGGGTTTTTTGCATTTTGATGTCGACATAAGTTCGTTGATTTTCCTGATGAGAAATCTGCATAATGTACTCCTTATTCCTTCGGAATTAGGAATATGCAGCCTTCGAAACATATGTCCAGAATAAAGGATATTTGTTAACTAGTCGTTCAACTCCATTCTTTCATATACTTATATATATGTATATATATATATATATATATATTATATATATTATATATATATATATATATATATATATATATATATATATAATATATATATATATAATATATATATATATATGTATGTGTATGTATATATATATGTGTGTGTGTATGTATTTATGTATGTATGTATATACATATGTATAAAATTACGTATCAATATAAATGTCTGTTCTTGGAAATTGTAATAAAGGTTTCGTCAAAAGCAAGCATAATAAACCTAACAATGCATAAGAAAAACGATAAAAAATATCAGTATTTGCTGTCCAACTGACAGGTATGGGATTTGGCTGAATCCTCACATGTGTGGAGTATTTATTCCTATCTTTACATTCTGTGTTTAAATAATATCAAGTTCATCTTCGCCTTTCCTTCTTCTTATGTGAATTATTATAGATAATAGACAAACATTAGTTCTAAGTTCGTTAACTGAAAAATCATAACACATTTAATTAGAAAAAAACACGTTTAACATTTCATTAGAAAAAAAAACCCTGTTTTATTGGCGTCAGAACCATCGGTTTACATTGAGTGACATCTTAAAACAGTCAATACTGGTAACAGAACATGCGCTTATACGCTCGCTCAAATCTTTGTGCTTGTGTATGTGTGCAACTTGCCTTTTGCATATGCACGCATACACCCCGTGCTTGTCTTTCTTGCAATGAATAAAACAGCTAACCATAATGGAAAAGATAAAGAAACATTTAGTGAATGTCAATGAGTCTGAGTGATATATTTTGACAACACTTTCGGTGGATAATACTACCTCCTACTAGAATATAAATTTACGTTTACCCATTCTCCAGGGCACTGATGATCAGCTTATCAATGCGGAATATAATATCAAAATATAGTGGTGTAAAGACAATTTAGCACGTACTATGTGAATGTATTTTGTAAATAGTTCAATGAGACCAACATGAAACCGTTTCACATTGCTTGTAATTTAACTACTAGATATAGCGTACAGTTTTTCAGGAAACATCATGTTCTTATCAGAAGAAAGCAAAGTATTAGGAGAGGGATATGAAAATTATGTATTTGTATAGTCGGTTACTTTATTCAGCCACATAGTCACCATGCTACAGCCGTGCCCGTGTACCTCCTTTTGTGTGGTATGTATCTTGTTCTAACATAAATAGAAAAGAAATAGATGTCAACCACACTCATGTGTTTCCTATATATAATATAATATAACAAATATAACATAATACGATATATATATATTCTTACTTCTACATAATTGCATTATTCCGCAAATCCCTCTTCGCCCATATTTTACTGAAAATATCTATATAAAACTCTTCCTAGTAAATGTCAACAACATCGTTACCGAATGTCTGGGCAAGTCCGAAAATATCTCTTAGTCACGGCATTTTATTACTGACGCTCACGCACACGCATACACACAAACACACACACGCACAGATATATGTACATTTTATATATATATATATATATATATATATATACAGTCAAATACACTTAGAGGCATATATATGTATATGTAGTAGTATATATGTATGGTTGTGAATGTGTATGTGTGTGTATGAGCGCGTGCTTACATGCGTGTGTACGTATGAGTGAACGAGAGATTTTTTTCTGGGCAATTTTATATAGATTCACTCATACTCATGAATATATATTCATTTATCAATGAATATATATTCATAACTGCGAGTGGCTGAATGAAACATATGAAGAAATGAAATACGAAATAAAAGGAAAAGAAAGAAATGCATGCTAGAGTGAAGCGTCGTCTCAGAAAGACGTAGGTAAGAAGGGACGGTAATATGAGAAGAAAAGAGTATTAGATTCAAAGAAAATAATAAATCTTCTTTACAATCGAACAACCATTATTTTCCATATTTTTTCACCATATTTTATTGACTCAAAGCTTGATTGAAAGACTGTTTCTTCGGTGTCTATCCCCTACATATTCACACATCGTTGAAACTGGACTGTTTGTTAAATGCTAATGAAGCGATATTGCACGATGTTACAGCTCTACTGGGAAATCTATAGCTGTAAAGCAAATCAGATGAATAGAACACATAAAATATATATTCGTGTAGGTTAATGTGTTAGGTGATTCTGAGTGTGTATTTCTATTATACCTGATATGACTGAAACATGCTCAGATTTGTAAATGAATTGAGTATAGTATGTTTAAGTGTATTCCAGGAGTAATTGTACGCATTCTATAGAAGTTAGTGCCTGTGTTTCTATATTCTGTGTTTACGTCTCTATACCTCAATTTCTCCCTATATATATATGTGTGTGTTTGTGTGCGTATATACACGATAGTTAAAGCTGCAAAATTATCACAAAACTCTTAGTCAGGGTTTCATGTTCCCGTTCATCGAACAGTTTTGATGAAAAAAGAATCAAAATTGCGATGGAACATACACTATTGTGATGTCATTGAAAATAAACGAATAAGCATTTAAATTGGCGGTCTGATTTCCAAAATACAACTGTATGACATGTTCGTTATCACCTGGATTGGCTAGGAGCGAAGAGAGAAAATTCATCCCTCTTTACGGCGCAAACGGGAGTCCGGATGGCCCCTGTGCAAGGACAATCCGAAAACGGACAAGTGTTGCAAAGAGTTACCGGTAGAACGGAAATAGCGCGAGACCGGGGTATCACTGTCAAGTCGGATGTTTCGGAGGTCTTCCGCGAACCAGTCAGCCAAGCGGCGTCCCATTTGCCCGATGTATATAGAAGGGCATATACGATGAGCTTCTTTCAGTTTCCGTCTGCCAAGGCTTTGATTGGCTCGAGGCTGTAGTAGAAGACACTTGCTCAAGGTGCCACGCATTGGGACTGAACCCGGAACCATGTGGCTGGTAAGCAGGCTACTTACCACTCAGCCACCCCGGGCCCATATGTATATATATATATATATATATATATATATATATATATATATGTACATACATACATATACAAACGTGTATAAATACATATACTGTATGCAAACGCGTATACATACGTTAGCCATGCGTTAAAACATAAATACGCAAGTATAAAAAAGGGATGATAAAAGGAAAAACAAAAAACAAAGGGGGAAGAAGTTTGAATGAAAATAGTGAAGTGTGGATGAAAAAGAAAGAACTGAGGGAAGTGGCGAGTTATTAGTAACCGTCTAGACTTCTTCTCCCGCTCTCAGCAACGAATTATTTTCGATCTTATATTAATTATATTTTTATATACCTTACTAGTAATTTTCAACCACTTCTCCGCCAAATCGTCAGCTGGTAACGAATATTGCAACGGTATATTTTGAAAATCAAACATTCAGTCAAATTTAAATGTTATTCGTATATTTTTAATCAATTCACATTATATTACATGTACCATTATACTTTTAATTCCGTTTTCATCGCAACTGTCCGACGGACTGGAACTTGAAACTCAGAGTACCAGTTTTGTGATAATTTTGCAGCTTTCACAAAATACTATTCCTTCTACCTTGTTTTGCATCTATGTGCACACCTGCCTATATATATATATCTAATCAAGGATAAAATCTGTGCAAGATTCTATAAAATGGCTAGCATGTAATCAATCGTTTAGTTAAAAGTTAGTACAAAGTATATAATTTTATAAATATAATTGTAATAAGGGCAACTATTGAGTAGTACCACATGCTAGAATTAGACGTCAAATGGCTCTAAAACTACCTTGTTTATTACATAGCCACAGTCTGAAAGCGAGGGCGATGAACGTTCATTTCCCACTCTTTCAGCTCTTATCTCTATAAGAAATAAGGTAGTTTTAGATCCATTTGACGTCTACCTCTAACATGTGGCACTACTCAGTATAGTATTTGCACTTATTATAATTATATTTACAACATTATATACTTTGTATGTATATATATACACACACATACACAAGCCCTATATATATATATATATATATATATTATATATATATATATATATATATATATATTATATATATATATATACATATACATATTGATAAAAATGGTAAGACAACAAAAGAAAGAAAGAGATCTCGATATTATGTAAATAGAGGAATGTATCTGTAAATGGAATATGTGACAATTATTCGGTAGCCAAGATAAAACTCCGAGTTTCCACCTCGGCATCCGAAAGTCGGTGTTTTATCATGGCTACCGAATAATTGTCACATATTACATTTACATATATATATATATATATATATATATATATATATATATATATATATATGCTGCACCGAACTCTCTCATGCACCAAATGGCAATTGCTAAAAAGCATTTGTGAAGTAAAATCATGTAGCAACACCAAATGGCGGTGCCCAGCATGGCCACAGCTAGTGAGCTGAAACTAGATAAAATTAAAATATATATATATATATATATTGTGCGTCTGTATTCGCAACGCACATGATTTAAACTTAAATGTATATTGTATATGGTTGTTTTCCTTTTAACATCATCAAAACTCATTGTACTTTACTTCAATAATAAATTGTCCGTTGATACGTTGAGATATTTTTACTTTTATCTATACGCTTTAGTTTATATTTCTACACTTGTTACTCTTGTAGGGGTTATTACTTTGGTATCTCTTCCTGGGATCAATATTCATGTAGTCTGTTGTTGCCGCGGCATTTAGTAATGCAGTGTCTTCCTCTAATTGATATCATTAGTGATGTTTCATAGAGCCATATCGGTAACTATTGGATTTTCTTCTTGTTATAGTATTTAGTACCCCGTTCTACTGTTTATTACTGGGAATATGTTATCACTGTGGCAGTTCTTCCTGTGTTTCTGCCATTTAGGCGGTAGTTGTTCAAGGAATCTGCTACTGTTGCAGAGGTAATAGCAGAGGTCGATAAGTGATAGACAATGGAACGCTCTCTATATAGATATAACGATTAACATGAAATTATTGTTTCGTAATTAACAAGCACATGTAAGCCAAGATCGGGGGCGTTTGTTCACTAAATTGGACCAACGAATACCATTTTGACAGTCTGAAATAAATCAATTCATATCATATAACAGTATTGTGAAATGAAAATTAAGGATCCCTTAAAAACGAAAATTACTTCAAGCTAAAAGTTAAACTGAAGCAAATGTCTTTTACTATTTTGTCACCTCTCTGATGGCTATCTGTGACAAGCCATAAACTGTATAAGGTGAATTGTTGTCGGTCAAGTAAAAAGGCATGCAAGAGTATTGGGAAATACTCAGAAGAGTTTTGTCTATGAATAATGTAAAAATGCAAACAAATGTATGTCAATGAATTTAGGATGAATCTTGAGTGGAGAAAAGAACTGAATTGGTAGGTAGGCATAGCCATTCCATTGTGAAATTTAAAAAGGGGGTAGGAGTATCTGTGTGGTAAGTAGCTTGCTTACTAACCACATCGTTCCGGGTTCAGTGCTACTGCGTGGCACCTTGTCTTTTACTATTGCCTCGGGTCGATCAAAGCCTTGTGAGAGGATTTGGTAGAGAGAAACTGAAAGAAGCCCGTCGTATATATATATACGTATGTATGTGTGTGTGTGCATCTGTGTGTGTGACTGTGTGTATGTATGTGTGTTTATATGTATGTGTGTCTAAGTTTCTCTCCCCAACAACGCTTGACAACCGATTCTCGTGTGTTTACGTCCATGTAACTTAGCTGTTCAGCAAAAAGACCGACAGAATAAGCACTAGCCTTACAAAGAATAAGTCCTGAGGTCGATTTGCTCGACTAAAGGCGGTGCTTCAGCATGGCCGCGCAGTCAAATGACTGAAACAATTAAAAGAATAGAAGAATGACTCAATGAATATTTACTATAGATAGGCTTATATTTCACACACGGGGGTATTAATTTAACTTAAACCACCCAGATTATTAAGCAAATGATATAAATGCCACTTATATGAAGATAAATAAGAAGCACACTCTGATTAGGATATACTGATATATCCATTCAGAATAATAAGGATTATTATCAATGAATCAGAATCTGTATATTATCAGATATTCGAATATAGCATAAAAAAGGATATTAGCTTGTATGCCTAATGAAATACTACATCAACTAACATGGGTTGACTGCCAATTTCCCCTTCATTTCCACCATCTTCTGAATGTTTTAAATAAGCAGGGAACACAGTAACAAATACAAAGAGAAAAGCGAAAATCACACACATATGCACATATGCATGAATGTATGTATGTATGTATGTGTGTGTGTATGTATGTATGTATCTATCTATCTATCCATATATATATATATATATATATATATATATATATATATATTACTTTAGAAAAGGAAAACAATATTGCTATATATTTAGAAAAATACCCAAATACCTCGTCATCTAAGTAGTGACACGCATATATGTATATAGGGATGTATGATATAAAGAAGATACAGAGAACACATTTTATCAAGCGTTGCGTGTCTCTCATTATGCACATTTAGATTTTGTGTACGTTCCTGAGAAATTTTTGTGGGGAATAAAAGAATTAAAAGCAAAAGAAAAACAAAAAAGAAAAAAAAACGTAATAAACTACATTTGTACTTACCACATCGATTATCTGAGCTAATGCCACTCCGAAGGTGACGTTTATTGCTTCTGACGAGTTCAAAGATGGACGAACCCTCTTATCATAGTTCTTTAAGAGTCTGTTAACCAACGAAAGTTCCACATCGTCAGCAGACGAAGAAGCTGTGAGGATGAAATAAAAGTATCTAATGTTCATAAAGACAAATAATTTTTCATAATTACTAACGACATCATGATTTCGATTTTCGATATCATTAATGCAGTTCTTGTTAATACTTATCAAATCATTATCAAAACCGTGCATATCCAACCTCTTCAAGGCTTTAGGAGTCTAAAGAATTACTTTTGTGCGTAAACAGAACACTGTTGCTTCAAATAGTGCAATCCATCTTGACATAAAATTCTATCATGAAATATTGCTGACACATAAACTATATAATATTAAAATATTCACTAATTAAAAGAAAGCACTCATGTTGGGTGTGGTTGACGTTAGAAAGTGCTTACTATCGCTAAAAGCGGGTACGTTTGAATTTTGACTTTTATTGCGGTTTCTCCTACTTCGTTTATTAAAATGTTTCAGAAGGATATGAAAATACGATCCACATTTACGATTGATTTACATTAGACAAACACCCACACTCTCCATAAATATTTTTACTATGTTATGATGAAATATACTATTCGCAACAGAATGCTATTCTACGGATACATATTCTACAGTTACATAGAACTAAAGGATCTAATGAAAACTGCTTACCACAATATAATACAGCAAAAAATCATCTTTGCAGTTGAGCCGCATCATGCATATCAGCCTGTAGTTTACAATACAGGTAAACAGGGAATATACTTCAGAGACTATATATGAAACATTGCAACAGTTCACATACCAATGTATTGTAGTTAGAATATGCAGGTGCAATAGTTAATAAGTTTCATATGTTTCATTGCATTGATGTGCATGTTATGGTTGCTTTTTAGATTTTAAGAAGGTCACTAAACGAGTTCTAAAAATATGCTCAATTTCGAATTTACCTCCCTGTGGGATGAGGTTAAAATAATAGACAGAGAACACCACTGGAAAATACGAAAACTGAAAGAAGCAGCACATATGCTAGGATACAACAACTTCCTAAGCAGACCGAGTGTAGATATGAACAGCATATGGGAACCGGTATTAAGGAAGGATAAGAGCATATAAGATTTATAAGCCATAAAATTCACTCCATAATAATAATAATAATAATAATAATAATAATATAATAATAATAATAATAATAATAATAATAATAATAATAATAACAATAATAATGATAATAATAATAATAATAATAATAATAACAACAACAACAACATAAAAAAATACCTTAGGAATGAGAACCCAGGTTCGAAATTTCCCCGACACACCTGAAGAAAGCTGGAGGGCATATCAGCCGAAAAGTTGTGTTAACAACAAAGATGAGGACGAATGTCCGTCGAATGTAAATAGTGTTAATACTGCAAATAATGCACATACTTCCTCATCCCGTAAATAAAGAACTGTATCATTGTTATTATTATTATTATCATTTTTATTATTATTATTATTATTATTATTATTATTATTATTGTTGTTGTTGTTGTTGTTGTTGTTGTTGTTGTTGTTGTTATTATTGTTGTTGTTGCTGTTGCTGTTGTTGTTATCACTCTTTCTATCTGTGTTAAACTTGATATTTTGAATTTAATATGTTGGCAATTTTTGGAGTGTTTGCTCTTTTAACTTTTCTTCAACTTTACTATGTCTGTACTAGTTGCGGAATTGACAGCTACCGTAAAGGGGCATCCGAAAGGATACTGAAGAACCAGTTGCATACTTTTTGCTCACAGACAGCCGGTAGGTGAGTTAAGCATTCACAATGCTTTTTATGAAGTCCACCCTCCATTTCGCAGCTTTTTAGAGTGGAAACTGTGCCGCATTTATAGTCGCTAGTCTAGCACAGCGACAACTTACAGTGGCAAGAAGAATATACTTAGTTGCAAAACACGACCAGCAAAAATGACAACAATCTCACCACAAGGTATCTAACAACAACAAGTTTTAAAAAAATCCTAGCTTCAACTACAACCACAACCATAAAGCCAATGAAGGCAAAGTGATTGATATGAATAAACAGAACTACAATTCTGCTGCCACAATTGAGAACTACAGCTAAAGACAACTGGAAACGATACCGTACTGTATCATAGAGAGAAAGCGAAGTCATTTTAATTGTACCCATTGAGTTATTATAAATTGCATAGATATGCACGGAAAATTATAGATGTAATATTAAAAATTCGCTGACTGTAATAGCCGGTACATGTCAATTTTAAAACGTTTAACAACAACAATCATCACCACAACAAAAGTAGCCGCCACCAAAAACCAAAAAAGAGACACCCAGTGGTGCCCATTAGTAGTAAAAGATGAATGCATGTAGTCACAGAAAGGCCGAGATACCTGCCTAATGTCCTGCACAAGAACACTCTCTACTACCATAAATCAGATCTTTTGAAAGACGCATTGCAAGAGTTCATCGTCGAGGGAAATAAAGAAACAATAGAAGAAACAAAGGCCGCTATTTGAATGCTAGAGATGTGACGGGCAGCACATACCACCGACCAGTCAAACACCGCACCAAAAACACTCTAACAGTAATAAAACCAGCCAAAATGTCAAGTACAAAATCTAGCATCAGAACTAAAAGATTAAATCATAAAAAAAGAAGCAGCGAAAAGAACACAGATAAATGTGCAAAAACATGATAACAGCAAACACAACAATCACCTTACGCTTAACCCCTTTCTTCTATAAAGACCACAACTAAGCTTCACCTCTTTTTCTATAAAAAAAAAAGAATGTGGGTTGATGATTGCCATAAAAATACGGAGCAAATAACAACAGACGAACATCGCATTGAGAAGCTCATGCCTAGGATACCGACAAAAAGCGCCCCTGATAAAATCGGTACAAAATATCGTTATGCCACCTTCTTTTAGCAGAGAAGTGAAGGTACAATGCCTATATCATTTGACTATGGTGAAAGGGGGTGTATGGTGAACGCAGCTGAAATTACAAACATTTTCATCTCTTGCCCAAGCCCTTGTGGTCTTTTAAAATTTTTTAAGAGGAGGGGAAGCATGGTGGTAGGCGGAGAACATCCACGTCAGTAATTTGCTGTAAGATAGGCAAGAGTCGCAAATATGATACGTACAATAGCGGCTATATTCAACGAGCGCAAATGTCTATTGGAAGAAGGCATTTACCCGTGGTAGCAATGATAATTGGATACTCAAGTGATCCTTAATTGGCCCATGTAGTTTGTTTACTAAAATTCAGTACATGTCATCTAATATAATACATGTGAAAACGAATTTCTGTCTCATTATTCATTAACACTACTACTATTGCTCATGCTGGAGTGAAAGTAATAGTAGGCATAGAGATGGTAGTAGATGGACGGTTGTGATGGTAACGGGGTGATAGTAATAGAATGAGTAATGATAGAGATGGAGGCGACGGTGATGGTGGTGGTGGTGGTAGCTGAAGCACTCAGGGACAATAGTAATAGTAAGTGATGTGAAAGATCGTGGTGAAGGTGGTGGAGGAAAAGGTGGCGTAGTCAACGGTATTGATGGTGGTGTATTGCAGTTGTGGTGGTGATGTTGGTGGAACTGGTGATGGTAATGGTTGAAAACAATCAATAGAAAGAGTGAGGGAGAGAGAACGAAAGAGGTTAGACAGAAAAAATGTTCTGACCCCTTATGGGAAGACAAAAAATTTTGTTTATCATGCAGCTTTGCAATAAGTTCCGAGTCGACAGATTATATCATTGTTTTGATGAAAATTATTCATTGCTTGAAAATCTTTGGTCAAGTTTAATAAAATTTAATATGTACTCAATGCATGAAGTGCCATTGTTGGGCCCAAGGCCTAATGAAGAGCCCTCTACAGGAGCTAGCATAAAAGCTGCCTGATATGACGGCTTTCAAAATAGTTCTTCATATTTTCTCTTTACTTTTCAGTTTTACACGCCTTGATATAAAATCCCAAAGTTTCAAACCGCCTCTTTGTAAGTTTTCTTTTTAGTCTCATCATCTTTTCTTTTGCATCCCTCTTCCTACATCCCTTCGTCTGCCATTTCCTCTTTCCCCATCGCTTCATTCTTTCTCCCCACCTTTTTTCCACCCTTTTCTCCTTTCTCTCCTCCTTCGTTTCCTGATCACTCTTCCTCCTTCTCATCAATACTACTTTCTTAACGTCGTATTTATTCGTGTATTCACATAGTGCTATTAATTAATGTATTATTTTACTACTACTGCTACTACTACTACTACTACTACTACTACTACTACTACTACTACTACTACTACTGCTACTACTACTATTATTAATAATAATTCAAGGATTCCTACAATTCTTCTTCTTATCGTTGTTGTAATTATTATTATTATTATTATTAGTAGTAGTAGTAGTAGTATTAGTAGTAGTAGTATTAGTAGTAGTTGTTGTGGTGGTGGTGGGACTGGTGTAGTAGTAGTAGTAGTAGTAGTAGTAGTAGTAATAGTAGTAGTAGTAGTAGTAGTAGTAGTAGTTGTTGTTGTTGCAGCAACAGCGTCTAAAACTGGAGATGGAATCGCTTTTAGTTGAAATGAATCTTAATAAAAGCGATACTAATCAATTGAATGATTTAAACGGGAATTTACGTTTTTAATAAAGAGCTTATTGTCAGTTTAGATCTTTATTGAATTATATGTGTTGCTTCCATATGGCTTTCATTGATTTTATTCTATTTTCGATACGTTCATATAACTAAGTATACATTATTCTACATATACAGCTATTCACATATCTTACAATATATTTATGTTGGGATCCACCCTTCTTATATACAAATACTCAACCACCATTTCCGTCGACAGCCGACAATCAACGCCTGTGTCTATGCATGCATAGATATACAGGGAGAGAAAATAAATAAGATTTAGTGTCTAGTGATCTATCATGGCGAATTTAGGCAATATAGATTGCCTACATAGATCTGAAGATATAAAGTAATTTTGTTTCTCGCAAATACAACTACGATTGTGAATGACTTTGTCAATGTTATGACTTTTATCATTTGCCATTTGATAGCTGTTACTTTTAGCTAAGTTTAGAAGCTAATTGCAGGTAATTTTTTTTTCAACACTTAATTCAGAGTCACTTTAAACATGAAGTGCGAAAACGAACATTTCGCAATATTTTGCTATTTTTTTTATCTCTGTAAAGGCAAGAAAGCTGCTGAGACTCACAAAGTGATATTTGAAGTTTATGGTGTTGATTATTTCACAGAACACACACATCAGAACTGGTGTAAAAACTTCCGTTCTGGAGATTTTTCACTCAAAGATGACCAACGTTCTGGTCGACGTACTGAAGTTGATGATGACCGAATCAAAGCCGTAACTGAATCTGATTGACATATAAACATGCGAGAGTTTGCAGAGAGGTTAAATGTTTTACAGACAAGAATTGAAAATCACTTAAAATGTCTTGGACTTGTTAAGAAGCCCGATATTTAGGTTCCACATAATTTGGAAGAGATTCATTTAAAACAGCCAATCAATATTTGCGATATGTATCTCAAATGCAATAAAATCGACCTTGATTTGAAGAAATCATCCCTGGTGATGGAAAATAGATTGCCTACAATAAAATCAATAGAAAACGATCATGATCCAAGCGTAATAAAGCTGCACAAACCACATCGAAAGCTGAATTGCATCCAAAAAATATAATGCTCTCAATTTGGTGGAATTACAAAGGTATTGTGCATTTTGAGCTGCTTCTAAGGAACCACTTCGTTCCCTTTAGATGTTTATTCTCAACACTTAATGAAACTGGAGGAAGCAATCAAAGAAAAACGGCCAGAATTGGAAAATCGTAATGGAATCGTGCTCCACCATGACAACGCTAGACCACACACGTCTTTGATAACTCGTGAAAAATTATGGTTTGGAAGTGATGTCACATCCACCATATCTCTTTGACCTTGCATTTATTTCGAAGTTGGCAAAATTCTTTGCATAGTACGACTTTCAATAACGATGATGACTAGAAAGCGCACTTGCGTCAGTATTTTGCTAAGTACCAGAAGTTCTATGAGCAAGGAATCAGGAAGTTGCGAGAAAGGTGACAAAATGTCATCGAACAAAATGGAAAATATATAATTGATTAAAGTTCATTCTTTGTATGAAAAACAAAATGATATTTATTTCACATTATACAATTACTTGCCATCGCTACATATATATATATATATATATACACATCGATGATTCATCCACTATATGCGCATGTACAGCATTCAATATATATGATTACAGCATAAATATATAAAGGGAAACAATTTTAGTGAAAGGACAATATACTATTCACAAAAACATTTAATTGATACTTTCACTTGAAATTCTCTACTTGATTGTCTTGGATACAGAAGAATCGCTTCCTAAATGAGGATTATAAAGCAGAATGGATGGTTTCAAGAGTTTTACACGTTTGTATTTTACTTTGAATGAAAGGTAATGAAAGTCAGGCACTTAGATTATGAAGCTCAAGTATCACCGAACTTGAGCAATAAACTCTTTAATGCCCTAACTCGCTACGAAAAAGCCTTCGAACGACTTCCGTGAAACAATATCATATCAAATTATTTTACGCCAGAAAACTTTGAGAAATACAACACCTCTTTTATTTCTTATTTTGTTTTCTGTCTCAGACATAATTTAATGAATCACTATCAACATATTGCACAAGTTCATCAGCTTGATGAAATACTGGTATTCAACTGTCCACCGAAGTTCCTTTAACATTTTTGTATTATATCACACAATAAGCTTTATAAAATGCAAGATTATGTACATTCACAAATCTGTAGGTATATGGCCGTATAAACAAACGTACATACACACAACTCTATAAATGTCTATATATACACGTATATATTTATTTATGAATACGTTTATATAAATATATATATTATATATATATATATATATATATACATATATATATATATATATACATATATATATATATATATATATATATATATATATTAGAAAAATTGAGGTAATCAGATCAGATGGTTCATATTTGTAGATATTTATTTATATATTACATTTTTTACATATATATCATATCATTCGGATTAGCGCTTGCTCCATTCTAGTGGGTTTTCAAATTTGAAAACCCACTAGAATGGGAGCAAGCGCTAATCCGAATGATATGATATATATGTAAAAAATGTAATATATAAATAAATATCTACAAATATGAACCATCTGATCTGATTACCTCAATTTTTCTAATATATAATACCTGTACATCATCTCCAAACCTTCCGATATATATATATATATATATATATATATATATATATAGATATGTATAAATATATGTATGTATATATGTATGTATGTATATATGTATGTATGTATATGTGATGATAAATGTCAAAACAAGTAACGGAATTCTAAATTCATTTATAGCAAGTCATTCGACTGGGAGTAAAGCTGCCCTAGGTGCTCAGAGTCATTTGAGTGAGAATAACGTAAATGACTAGGGATTTTAAACTCTCACATAATCCAGGTTCAGGTTAACCAGCTCCAATGATATCGAACACGGGAAATATTTTAAGATACACAATTACATGGTACTTCACGCGATACATCACACGGTACTTCACTTTCTACTTTCTTGGATTTTGTACAGTATATACAGTGTATAGTCATGACAGTATAAATAAGAATGGAGAATTATATATCATAATCTTGTTCATTCACATTAAACCTTAGTCTGACAGGTGTTTCTGCTTCATAGATGTATTTTTCTTTAATTTCCTCATATATATCAAAGTGATAGGAATGTTTTTCTTATATTTGCTTTTATATATATATATATATATATATATATATATATATATATATATATATATATATATATATATATATATATAGGGATTATCAGAAGACACTGAGACAACAGAAATTTTTGGTAGTGTAAAATTTATCACACACAAATTAAGTTCTCTGAAAGTTTAATTTCTCTTATCTCAACACGTTAAGACAATTACAGCAAAACTTGTGAACTACAGAGTATCAAGTACACAAAAGGTCACGACACAGGTTTCATCGTGCAATTACGGAAAAGGCCACATAACGCGTTTCAGCGTAAAAAGAACGTGGATTATTTTTATCGTCAATATATGTGTTGTTGAAATGCAAATCTCAAGCAGCACATATATACATACAGGCAGACATACATACATACATATATATATATATATATATATATTAACGAAAATGCTGATGACAGACATGTGAGTCTCACGCAGTTAATTTTCCCCCATATACAAATGTTACGGGAAACGTTTTCATTTAATTTTGCAAACGTTCGATTTAGGTGTCAGATTAATTCTCATCAATGTTTTCAACATACAAGTGTTATTGGCCTAAACGTAATTAAATGTGAAACGAGAAATGAAAATCTGTAGTACGAATGTTCTTACACCAGAGGCATTACATTAGTACGGACATATCTGCATATATATATATATATATATATATATATATATAATATATATATACACACATATACAAATACATGGTCGTGCACAGACAGACACATATTTATCTATGTGTGAATATGCATATAATTCCATAACTAAGCACTCACTCATGCATATATATGTGTGTGTGTAGTTTTATATGTACACACACACACACACACACATACACACACACATATATATACATATGGAGGCGCAATGGCCCAGTGGTTTGGGCAGCGGACTCGCGGTCGGGGATCGCGGTTTCAATTCTCAGACCGAGAATTGTGTTTATTGAGCGAAAACACCTGAAGCTCCACGAGGCTCTGGCAGGGGGTAGGGGGGGGGCGAACATTGCTGTATTCTTTCACCACAGCATTCTCTCACTCCTTCTTTCTATTTCTTTTGTACCTGTATATCGAAGGGCCAGCATTGTCACATTCTCTGTCACGCTGAATTTCCCCGAGAACTACTTGAATGTTTCAAGTGTCTTTGGATTTTCTCAGCCACTTGCACGTTAATTTCACGAGCAAGCCTTTGTATTCATCGCATCAACTAGAACCCTCGTCGTCGTAACCGACGGAGTCCTGTGGCATCTATCTATCTATCTCTCTATCTCTCTATCTATCTATCTATCTATCTATCTATCTATCTATCTATCTATCTATCTATCTATCTATCTCTTTATTACCCACAAGGGGCTAAACACAGAGGGGTCAAACAAGGACAGACAAAGGGATTAAGTCGATTACATCGACCCCAATGCGTAACTGGTACTTAATTTATCGACCCCGAAAGGATGAAAGGCAAAGTCGACCTCGGCGAAATTTGAACTCAGAACGTAACGGACGTCGAAATACTGCTACGCATTTCGCCCGGCGTGCTAAAGTTTCTGCCAGCTCACCGCCTTATCTATCTATCTATCTATCTATCTATCTATCTATCTATCTATCTATCTATCTATCTATCTATCTATCTATCTATCTATCTATCTATCAGTATGCAGTAGGGATATTTCAAAAATACCAGTTTAAAAAACATTACAGAAACCTCCTGGGAGAAAACTGTCAGGTGAAGGACAAACAACTTTCGGACAGTAAGTGACTTTCTCTCTCTCTCTCTCCTCTCTCTCTCTCTCTCACTCACTCTTTCTCTCTCACTCACTCTTTCTCTCTATCTTTCGCCTTCCTTTCGTGTGTAAAACACAACTTTCGATAGGAACGTGCTCAAAATAGGTAGTATAAATGTACGTGACTTGGAGGTCGCCTTGGAAACAAGGCTACCTCTTAAATGGCTTCAAGTAACAGAATCTGCATATCATAGCCATTCAGCGAGAATAGGCTCCACAGCCCGCGGACCCTCCAGTACATGTTCGGCGGACATTTTGACATTTACTTTTCTCCGTGTCTGCCAAAAGTAGGCAGAGGTGGCACCGCGGTGCTTACTTTGAGTCTGGACCTCAAAGTGAGAGCAACTTTTCTAGACCAGGAGGGTAGGCTGGTCGACTTGGATGTACATGGCATTAATGGGTGTGCTTTTTGGCTCATAACAGTTTATGCATCGTCCTTAACAGGTCGGCCAGATTTTATTCGACGTCTATAGATTTTCCTGGGAACGTCTGGAACTTTACTTTCAGTGGTGGTGGTGGTGGTGGTGGTGAGAGTTGGAACGCTACTCTGGACACGCATCTAGACCTCGTGGGCAGAAATCGTAAAATGAGACGTTTCCAACTGTGTGACAGGTACTGAGTGAACCACCCGAATGTGCCAATGTGGACATGGTATAGACGCATCGAGTTGTCCAGATCCTCTTTCTGTAGAATAGTGGATAAGGATAGTGTAGGTTGTCCACAATTCAACATAGATAGCTACACAGATCCCAAATTTGTGACTTGTACACTTGACACATAGGCAGGGTCCCGGTTACTGGAAGCTGAACGCGTCGTTCGCGACACGCCAAGCTTACAGGGACCTGATTTGCATCGATTACCGTCTGAACGTCATGCCCTATCCAGGCCCTACCATCACCAAACTGGAACACATACTCTTCTGCTTTTTGTGGAAGGGAAGCGTTTCGATGGTTAGGCGATCCATTTACTGTAAACACCCGCTAAATGGAGGGCTAGGCATGCCGTGGTTGATTATGCACAGACATGCGCTGAGACTGCTACATCTCCGGCGCTTCATGAATAGGTGCGGTCGCCATTTGAGCGACGCTCTTTCCTGCAGCTCGTCTCTTTGGCCAAACTGCAGGCGTGGATCAAACTGAGACTGACGCTAGGTGAATGGCCCCGCGAGTGCCGCCTTCCTCTCAAGCAACTCTACCGTCCGGGACCAAAGTGTGCGATTCAATTCCGCTAAGGCGTTCTGACGTTCTCGGGCAGAATCTGGGCGTCGACGAGGAACACCTAACCCGCCTGTTCAAGACAACTTTCGGGCCGGGATCTATGCACAATCACCAGAGATCCCTAGCCTGGCAGTGCTATCGAGAAGCATTAACCTTTCGGCACGGTTCGAGACACGCCAACCATACCGGGCCTGTGGGCATATGCCGAACAGCTGCTGTCACGTGTGGGACAAGTCCATCTGTCGGCTGTGTCTATCATGAAAATTGCTCCGCTACCTTCCGCTACCCGGGAAGGCAAGGCAGTCTTCATCGTACTGGTGGCCATGGTGAAAGAATGTGTGATGGACTCGAGCGAAAGGTTTAGAGACAAACACTTACCTCTCTGGACAATCACTCATCAATTTTTCAAGTACCACTTGAAAAGGAAGGTGAGAAGACAAAGGCAAGTTTTGTCTCGTGAAAGTCTCAATAAAGGGTGGGTGGATGTAGCAAAGATGGTGCGTGCGAGTGACGAAACCACTTTGGGCATGATCCTCTAAATCGAAAAAAGAGAGAGAGAGAGAGAGGGAGCACTTAGCTTTCATGTGTTTATTCTCTCCTTGCCTGCGGTTACCGTGGCCTTTTCCGTAGGCTTTTCTTTCCCCGGATAAACCTAATCTTGCATTTTCGACTTTTAAAATTCTTCTGTGATACACGATCCCCTTTGATCGTTTTGTTTTTCACAATCCCTTTTGAACGGAATTTTCTTTTTTTTATATTTTCGAAAAGAAAAGCTCTACATTGTATTTTGTCCCTTCTGTGTTCGGCTCTGTGTGGTCAATAAAGAAACTTATCTATCTATCTATCTATCTATCTATCTATCTATCTATCTATCTATCTATCTATCTATCTATCTATCTATCTCTATCTATCTATCTGCCTGTCTGTCTGTCTGTCTATCTGCCTGTCAGTCTGTCTCTCTGTCTATCTATCTATCTGTCTGTATGTCTATCTGTCTGTCTATCTATGCATCTATGCATCTATGTATGTATGTATGTATGTATGTATGCATGTATGTATGTATGTATCTATCTATCTATCTATCTATATATATATATCTGTCTAGCTAGCTTACTACCTACCTACCTACCTATCTATTTATCTATGTATCCACCTTTCTACTTATTTATCTATCTATCTTTCTACCTAATTATCAATCTATCTATCTATGTATCTACCTTTCTATTTAGCTAGCTACCTACCTACTTATCTATCCATCCATCCATCATCTATCTATCTATCTACCTACCTATCTATTTACCTATCTATCTATCTATTCTTCGACGTCTCTCTCTCTCTCTCTCTTTATATATATATATATATATATACATATGGCTGCTAGTATTCGCATGCGTGCCCCAATACTTGTGCGTGTGTATAAGTACTTAATGTTTATGCGCAGTTACGCATGTGCGTTTTCTTGCTCATCAACATATGCATGTCACCGCATGTAGAATATATTGTTCTGATTGCATTTCACAAACACTTTTTCCACTATTGGAGAATTGAAAACTGATCAATGCTTTTGAAAACATTAGCTGTATGTTTCGTATTTTTCTTTCTACTTTTCTGTCACATGGAGATTACATCTTCACATTGAAGTTCTTTGATAGTATCTTATCATGAGATAATATTTGAAAATTGTTTGAAACAAGCCTTCGGCTCTTCATTCTATTTTAAAAGGCATTCTTTTGTTCGTGATGCATTTCAAGATGAATAAGCAATGGGAAGTTAATGCATGATTTGGAAAAAATACTGCGTGTAAAAATTGTGGAAGGATCAATATCGGCTTGTCGACGATTATTAAGATGATCCTAGTGGACGGTTTCAAATGATACTTGTTCAATAGCTACATAGAAATATCGTTTCGCAGTGAATTCCAACTGATGGTGAAATGATAATGCTATTCGTTCATTGTATTATAGCAGCCTTTTGTAATATTTTGTCTTGCAGAGCACTAAAATATTAAGATATAAATAATAACATGTAAGTATTTGGTTGAAGAACGCTTTTAGATAAAAAAAAAAGTCAGATGCTGCCCGTTTGATTATGAATCAAATACTTACATTGAATTACTTTTAGCTTTGTGCGAAATGCCTAGAGATACGATATTCCAAAATATAATTATTTCATGTTCTCTCAAAAGTTTACAAATTTTTATGATGTCAATTAAAATAATAATTTAGCGGAGAGTATATGTAGCACAGAGTATAGCATATAACATCGTATGAAAATAATATATTCATAGGAACATTCTTATGGAGTTCTATAAAGAAATATGCAAAAAGAAACTCATTTCAGAATTTTCTTGAGAAATGCTATATAATCTTGTACCCAATCGTACCTATTAAATATTCCTATCGAGCTGCATGTTATCTGAATACCCAGGTTACGTTTTTTGCACTAAAGTATGAGATTGTTGAAATTCTTAGTTTTCTATTATTACACACGCCTATACTTCTCTTGCTCTACGTGTTTGAGTATCTGTGTTTACTGCAAATAAATTTACATTGTATACTAGCTTTTAACGGATCAATAATAAATTATGAAATAAGCACCATTTACAATAGTTTAATGCTGTGTCACTCTTCTCCACAAGTAACTATTTGCGGTTAGATTGAGTGAGATTGCATATTTATTATAGTGATAGCAAAATATCAGTGACAGATTGGTTATAATCACTTGCGTCACGAGAATTGTATCTTATGGACTAGGGATGCTGCAGATCAGGTTTTATCTAAAACATGTATTTATTAGTTTGTGCCTATTTGTGAAAAGATTTTCCATAAAAGCTTCCAGCTAAATACCAGTGCAGCAAATATAATTTTAGCTTGGGTTATTTATAACATAATATTGCAATAGCATCTGAAATAGAATTTATTTGTAACTAAATAAACATTCTCCATTAGTAGATTCTTTCAGACTCATATCTAATTCTGTGTTCCCAAGTGAAATATACATAGACTCAATCTTCAAACATATTACGTCATTATTCAATAGGACTCGTTTAATGCCTTTGATTGTCATTATATTAGATCTGTGGCTTTCATGTTTCGTGTTCTCTAAATAGCAGACAGTAAAAGTTAAATAAAAAAGATATTCTCTAGAATATCTTATCACAAACGTCTTATCAGTACTTACATTCCATTTTATAAAGGGATATCAGATTTTATAAAGACCGTTAATGTATACATTTCTTAAATGAGAGTAAGATATATACTTCTTATAAGATATTCATAAAAGTATTTACAATCAAACGAAACGTTTATTTACATTGCAGGCATTAATTTATACTTCAAACAATTTACCCATTCAGAAATATAAATAAAGCCGTATATATATATATATATATATAAAGCCGTATATATATATATATATATATATTATATATATATATATATATATATATATATATATATACGGTTATATCTATCTTTATTCTGTATGAATTTGTGTACACACGCACAATATATTGGTAAATAGAAATGACCGTGTTATACATAAATATTATGTAGCTTTGTTCCACAATTCTTTCATTCTTGTACACACACACACACACACATGTATGTGGGGGTTCTGTTTTTAGGAAGTGAATTTTTAACTGTCATATTTCTCCTTTTTATGCCTACTACTAGATCATGCTATTGCATCGCAATCTCTGTAAATATTGGAACGGACCACTTAACGGGTTTGATATATATTCACTTCATTTATAGATCTGCCATCTGTTTGTTGCCATATATAGCAAAGAATTATCTTACGCAAATGATATTCCATAACAATATTTCCGAACATTCCGTAACGATGCGTCGCCGTCCATACACTTCGCCGTCCCTACGCAACTGAGACGCTACGTGTAGGTGTCGGCTCTGCCGCTATAATCGAAAATGTTTTAACAAAAACAATGGGAACCTAGAATCTATGACTTTTGCAAGGAAAAATATGAATAAACACTAGTATCATTAAAACAAACTGCATCGCATATCATTTCACATAAACACGAGCAATACTCATGTAAAGCTTTCACAGCTACGCTAAACATTAGGATCTGTTATAAGGTAAGCCAATGCTTACATTACTTAACCGGGACTTCTTTAGAAAGACTAATCCTTCATTTCGTGCCCCCAAATTTTATGATCCCTTATCATTGTTTAATATTCTACAAGGCTCGGGAGACCTCACTCCAACATTTTCTAACATTGTCCATTGTTCTCTAGACCTGAAACAATGTTGCGACTGTTTATACAAACATCCCGGACCATTTACAGTGAAATTTCATTCAGGTAATTAAAAGAAGATAACCTCTAGCTTCAAGTTCATTTCCGTCGTTCTACTGCTACCTTCTAATCGCTGAAAAGATCATTATCAAGTATCATCCATTCAAGCACACCCGATATATTTATTGAACTTAGTTATCCAAAGAATTTAATTCAATGATTAATATCACTACCAGCATCATTGTATTATTTCAGATATGTATTGGAGTACAAATTACTCCCACAGGAAACCTAATTAGAATCTGGATATTTCTTCTCTGAAGGTTTACTATAGCTATACGAAGAACACCAAAAACTTGGTTTCCACCACCATCTTATGAAACTCCAAATAAATACTGCAACTTTATTTTGTTAACCAACCACATTGTAAATATGCTTAGGTTATCTTATTAATAAATAACTAAAAACATGAGTTGGTTTACTGTTTCATAGTCAAGCTGACAGTGAAGTGAGGATATAGCTACTTCAATGTAACAGACTCCACCATTACAATAGAATGTACGCAATGCGTATATGCTTTTAGACTGAAGTATTATAAGTGAGAAAAAGGAGTATTACTTTCATTACATAACATGTATGATTATTAATAGAATTTTCAAAGCCATATTCTAAAGATTTTAATCCGTTTTGCATATGTAACATATATTGTTAAGTTCGTGGAACAAGTTGATCACGAAATGTCGTCGGCAAAATAATTCTATTTGAAGAAAATATATTTTCCATACACATTGTATAAAACGCAATCTAACGTTAATAGATGGGTTAAATACCTTCATATACTTCGAATTTAACTGAAATTCTTTGCTCCAAACCAACCAGTATAGTTTTATTAAGTTAACTCAAATTTGTGCTAGAAACTTTTCGGTTACTAAATGTGCCTATATCTATCTATCTATCTATCTATCTATCTATCTATCTATATCTATCTATCTATCTATCTATCTATCTATCTATCTATCTATATATATATATATATAATATATATATATATATATATATTATATATATATATATACATACACACATGCATAAATATACATACATACATACATACATTCATATATATATATATATACATATATATGAAATATCCCTTATTACTGCAATGTTTAAGAAAAATATGATGACACGCTGCGTTTGCTTTTTTTCAATATTGGCAGAAAAAAAAGTATTCTCTCTTACTAACAGTTTTTGTACCACTTTGTTTTAGTCTTTCTTCTTCCTCACTTTAGTTTCACGCCCCACCACTTACATAAATATATTCCCTTTAAACGTATTAGTAATGGTTTTACGACACACATAGGCACGGCAAATGCCACTTTACCCACGTTTTCAACTCTGTTACTTTAGTGTTATTTTTCTTATATATTATTCTCCTCTTTATGTGTCCTTCGTCATCCTCGTATTTGACTTTTAACCACTTCTTTTTCATTCTCTTTTTTATGTTCACCCAGTCCTCTCCATATGTTTGTAATCAGTCTTTCGTTTACGAAATAAAATTGTATTAAAAAATTGTGCATATATTTCAACGTTAGAATTTTAATGTTTACGAGTCTCACTTTGATTAAACTCTTGAAACTGCTTCACCGTGCATTTATTATATCCATACATATATTGTATAATTAATTTACGTTTAAGAAAATAACCCATAGAAATAGTCCTGTCAAAATGGAGTGTAGACCAGACGAGCTGGCGGGTGTATTTACAAATCTGCATGTATGTGATTTGGAATTTTGGCCAAATTCTTTTTCCGAAATGCTGCAAGGGAGACAATCGGCACGGTTTCAGAGATAGGATAGCCATTTCTAGGGATAGCGCTTCTAAACTGTTAATCAGATGAGACGAAGAAAAAATGGCCGAAACAACGCTTGCGTATATCTGAAGGTTTCTAGCAATGCATCTGTTGATGGCTGTTATCTTATTAAGAGATTCCATTGTAACATTACCGAAACTTACAAGTTTTGAGGTAGAACTGGTGCTCGGATGCGAGTTCACTTCTACTATGTATGCATGTTTGAATATATGTATTTTCACACTCAAGCACATAAATTCATATACACTGGCACACACACACCTACTCATAAATGTGCGCGCACGCAAAAACACGCACACACATACAGTCACACAAATGCATAAAAACATCAACTGAATTCAGAGAGGCTTGTGGAATGTATTTGAACAACAAAGGCGAATAAGTATATATTCAATACTATCATAAATCCCGACCTCAATTTTTGAATCAATCCCCGTTTGATTGGTTTGAGAGGTTGATTCATATACGCACGCACATGCACACATTTATACAACCGTACAAGCACACATTCACGCACAGAGACATTGTTCAACCAAAAACAGTTACGAAATGTCTGTGAAATTATAGATACAGTTACAAAATGTCTATGAAATTATACTTTGCTGTCTTAAAATATGAAGAACATAGTGGATACTGTAATGTAGTCCTATACTTGCTATGACTGTAAAACCAGACATAACAACGATTAGATGCCTTCGATCAAATATTCGTTTAATCAGGCATGAAGTGGGCTTATAGCCATAACAAAGAACGTGTGACGCAACACGTTAGGATGATATTGAAAATATTTTAAGATATGAATATCGAATTCACAGAACGAATGATACTCTAATGCAATACCTAAGATGTAATATTCAGCAACGACCATAACAAGCACGATAGAGATACTTATAAAATATTTATGACTTGATTTAAAGAATAAAACTATTAACTACAAGTTATTTTCAACAAGAAGTAGATTCTCATAGTTTATGGTAATAAATAAAGTGATGTATTTTCTTGATTCTTCTTTTATGTATTGTTTTTAATAAAGTTGCCACTGGTAATATTCTTGCGTTTTTAGGGAAATTTTTGATTCGACCAAAAGAAAAAAAAGAAAAAAATATGCAAAAGATTTATCAGCGGTAACTTCCTTAATAATCAAATATATATATAAAAAACTTTATGTAAATTCATCACTTTCTAACTTCTTACGTAGCACGTTATTAATAAATTATTAACGTTATAAAGAGATATATTTCTGACTAGCTCTAAATTTTTTAATAATTTCTGTATGATTGCTCTACTCAGTCGGAGAAACATTGCCGTTCATATTAAAGACGTTTGCATCTACTAAGATTATTTGTATATGATGTAAGTTATATGAAGTGCATTTGACTTCCTCATATATATATATATATATATATATATATATATATATATATATATATATATATATATGCATATACGTATATATGTGTGTGTGTATGTGCGTGTGTGTTTATATATATATATATATATAAAATATTATTAGAGACAAAACCACTATTTTGCAAAACAAACAAGGAAAGACTTAATCAATACATAAAATTTTAATAAATAGTCTATTTATTAAAATTTTATGTATTGATTAAGTCTTTCCTTGTTTGTTTTGCAAAATAGTGGTTTTGTCTCTAATAATATTTTATAATATTTTACTATAAAATGGATTTAATCCTAAATCTGATTTTTCCC
>NC_042997.1:64154189-64156689 GCF_006345805.1 Octopus sinensis
ATCATAAGAATGTGCTCACCCGCCTAATATTGAATATGGGATGAAGATATTCAATATATTGTGTCGCCTAATAGCAAGTTTTAATTAGATTTTCAAGCTTCAGTGTTTTAATCAAATGATCTTTTGTTAAACATCTCGAAGTATCTATTTTACGTTTTCCATGATTCATGTTATGGATTACATCTTTGAATTAAACTAAATAAATAAGCGTTAACTTTTGTTATATTGTGTTTAAAACTTGTGTTTTACAAAAAATTATATATATATATATATATATATATATATAAAATGAAGCGTAATTAGTAAAAGATTATTTCATGCATTGAAATTATTTACAACAATTGAATGGAAAATATTACCTAGACTTAAATTGATGCAAGCGTATTTTCATTGACCATGAGGACAATATGTGCATATGCACATGAGTGTAAATACACACACACATGCACACATACATAGAAATACACACATATATGTGTGCATAGATATATATATATATATAGCTATATAAGCATATAGTATTTCCACACACATAAAATATTTATTAATATTGATATCAAATTTTGGTACAAGGCCAGTAACTTATGGAGAGGGTCTAATTCGATTACATAGATCTCAGTGGTCTAAAGGTATTTATTTTATCTACCACGATAGAATGAAAGGCAAACTAGACCCCGGCTGCATTTGAAACCGGAACTTAAAGACGGCCGAAATACTGTTAGGCATTTTTCCCTGCATGGTAACGATTCTACCAGCTCAACGCCATAACATAATTAGAAATATCGAAAATGAATTGGGTAGTATATTTTCTACGCTTAGCTTCCGCCGAGTCAATTTCAATTTTGCCTTTCATATCTCTAGGGTCGATAAAATAAATACACTCAAATATAGTCTAATTATGAAGTCAATAGTATTCGTGTGTTCAAAATTAATGGGCATGTGCATATATCAAAATAATTTATTATTAAATTCTGAGATTGAAGCACCTCAAATAATGTTAACATTAGTCATGTCACATAATTAACGTATGCCTTCTGTTAAAAAAGATTTTAGCGTGCGGTATTTCATCCGGTGAAAGACCCTTTAAGACATAGAGTGTTTGAAGAACACCGTATAACTTTAAAAGTAACTGTAACGAATCGCACCGAAGGTGAAAAAGAGCGCTAGATATCTATATTTTGTTATTTCAGCTCATCAGTAGCGCCGACGTGAATTCAAATCATTGGCATGGATATATGTAAATAGCATAAAATCTACCTGCTGATATGCAATGATGTTGCACAAGTAAAACAAAATGAACTTTTGAGTTACAGATAGCTCTAATAATGTAAACATCTTGAGACATCAATACTGTTTACGTCATTAGAACTGCTTTACCACAAAATGTGCCTGTGTACTCATAAATACATACAAATACACACACACACATACACAAGTATACATGCATATATATTTATCCATAAATGTATTATTTAGCGAAACACACACACATAAACACACACATTAAAGGTTACTTCAAAAAATTGAATATGGTACACAGAGGAATTATATTACGATGTAGTTTAACCCAACCAAAACTCTAAGATATACAAGTAGTCAATAATTTTGAGAAGTGCAAATGATAGCTACAGCGTGAAGGAGCATTCTTTTATTCTTTTGTTCATTGACTTGTTTTAGTCATTTGACTGCACCCATGCTAGATCAGCGCCTTATAAGATTTTAATCGAAGAAATCGACTCCAGGACTTATTCTTTATAAGCTTAGTACGTACTCTATCGGACGGCTTTGCCGAACCGCTAGGTTATGAGGACATAAACACACCAGCGTCATTTTGTCAATCGATGGCAGGAGGAACACATAAATATATACATATACATACATATACATACACACACACACACACGCGCGTGCGGGCACAACCACCCACATACACAGACACACACGCATATATATATATATATATAGAACGGACTTCTTTCAGGTTTACGCCTACCAAATCCACTCTCAAGGGTTTTGCCAGCTCGAGGCTATAGTACGAGATACTTGTCCAAGGTGCTACGCAGTGGGTCTGAGCCCGTAAACATGTGCTTGGGAAGCAATATTTTAACCACTGAGGCACACCTTTGGCTGAGATGTGAAATAATAATACGACATAACGGTATGGAATTCGTTTGGAAATTTTAAACCAGCGTCTATCTCTCACACTTCGTGGTTTTATAATTATGTATATTTGTTTATATACAATGTTTTCGGGTAATATTTGGTGTTTATGTTATGCCTTGTGTTTCAATAACATCTTAATGCATTTCTGAACAGTAAACGCTGTAGCTGAAGAAAAGTTAACTGACTTGGAAGACGAGAAGCCATCTGGATATTGGAAAAATTGATTGATTGTATCTTGAAGCTTCGCACCGGGTTTCAAAATGCCGACGTCATCACTCTGCAACGAGACTATGAACCTAGGACCAGCAGAAAGGGACACAGCAAGTGCTTTTACAGC
>NC_042997.1:64161689-64164189 GCF_006345805.1 Octopus sinensis
GAAATGCACAACAGGCAAATATGAGTAACACTACGAGATCACTTAACCTGATAGGAATAAAGTTTCTGCATCTTTCCATCTTAACCAAAAAAAAAAAAATGGGGGAACATTGAGCAGTACAATACCGGATTTCCTAAGGAAATTAAAAGAAGCATTACCAACTCTGAAGCGTCCTTTCCATAGTTCTACGGTATAGGTTACAATTTAGAACAAGAACCATCAACAACAGTAACTAGTAAACTGTGTAAAAAGAAAACCGAGCGGCGATAATTCAATAAATTCGCCAATTTATAGGACTACCGTTTATTTTAGTGGATACAGCTTTTAAAGTAAAATCATATTTTGTGTAATGCTGTTTGATTATATATTTTTGTAAACTAAAAGCAGGAGTGGCTGTGTCTTAAGCTTGCTTCTCAACCGCATGATCACAAGCTCAGTCCCACTGCGTAACAACTTGGGCAAGTGTCTTCTACTATAGTTTCGGGGCAACCAAATCCTTGTGAGTAGATTTTGTAGACGGAAACAGAAAGGCGCTCGTCTTATATGTATGTATGTATATATATATATTAGTTCGTTAAGTATGAAATTTGTAGAAAAGAAAAAAAGTTTGCTAAAGTTTTATAAATTCAAGGAATAGTTTTAGTCTTCATAGTATGCACCCATATTGTCAATACACTTTTGCCAATTCGGCGGTAGCTTCTCCAGCCCGGATCTCTAAAAGCCTGGCAATCTAGAGACAATAAAATCTTGGAAGGCCTGTTTTACAACATCATCGGAATTATTTTTTTTCCTATTAAAATGTTATCCATATACTGGAAGAAGTGATAGTCAGTGGGGGCAAGATCAGGTGAGTAGTGTTGGAGAACTTCCAACTCCAAATCCTGTAGTTCCGCCAGTGTCATTTTTGCGATGTGTGGTTTGGCGTCGTGTTGCAATAAAACAGGATTGGATCTGTTAACTAACGTAGCCTGTTTTTTTTGTTAGTTTCTGCATCATTTGGTCCAGTTTGCGGCAGTATACTTTGGCCGTGATTGATGAGCCACGGCGAATGAAATCATAATGGATCACATCAGCTTCTTTTTATGAATTTTGCCTTTTAGACTGTGTTTTGGCGAGTCGTCTTTGTCCAACCATTTTGCTGAACGATTACGGTTGTTGTATTGGATCCATTTCTCATCACATGTTACTATTCGATTCAAAAATGATTCATTTTTGTGGCGGGAAACTAGCATAATGCAGGCTTCGAATCGTAGCTGTTTCTGGTTTTCATTAAGTTCATGTGGAACCCACTTATCCAAATTTATCAGTTTACTGATTTGAATCGGCGGGTCAATATGATTTGCTTGCTAACACCAAGCAACAACGATGACTTTCAGTTCGTCATTATCCACCTTTGTCTAGTCGACAGCGTTGCTCATTTGTGAGGTCGAAGTTACCAGAACGAAATCTTGCAAACCAATTTGATACTGTCTGCTGTATAATAACATTAGAATGAAATGCCCCATTAATATTCCGAGCTGTCTCTGACGCTGAATTTCGGACTTATCCATCTCTAAACAAAAATAGCAAAATGGCGTAGTGATTAAGAGCGCGGATTACTAACCCCAAGATTCCAAGCAGTGACAATTCCACTACTACTACTACTACTACTACTACTACTACTACTACTACTACTACTACTACTACTACTACACTTGCTCATTTCCAAATATCTCCTACTCCTTTAACGGATTCTTTTTTGACTACAACTACCAATACTACTACTACTACTCCTACTACTACTGATAATAATAATAATAACAACATCAACAACAACAACAATAATAATAATAATAATAATAATAATAATAATAATAATAACAACAACATCGAAAAATACCTTCGGAATGAGAACCCAGGTTCGAAATTTCCCCGAATCACCTGATGAAGGCTGGAGAGTATATTAGTCGAAACGCAGTGTTAACAACAAACAAGATGAGGACAAATATACGTCAAATGTAAAAAATGTAAATAATGTATCTATACATGACGTTTGGCTGACCGGTTCGCGGAATAATTCTCAGGCAGCAGACTCGACAATGACACCCCGGTCTCGCACCATTTCCGGTCTAACGGTCATTCACTACAACATATATATATATATATATATATGGATGAATCTCTCTCCTGACTCATATAGATTCATGGGGTTGGTTTCGCGGTTACCGTGTTGCATATATTCCCCCTTCGACGAGAAGCCGTTCCTTGGCAGTAATATTCACTTTCACTTTCGATTGTACTGGAACAATGCGAAGTCAAGTGTTTTGTTCACGAACACAATTCCTCGCCCGTTTTCGGAATGCAAATCATAATCTTATGCTCATGGTTCCAACACGTTAAGCACTAATCCACATTCCCCCGCGATATATATATATATATATATATATGTGTGTGTGTGTGTGTATGTGTGTGTGTGTGTGTGTGTGCGTGTGTGTGTGTGTGTGTGTGTGTGGGTGTGTGC